>NC_053478.1:1529081-1624401 GCF_015227805.2 Hirundo rustica
CGGTTGTCCCCAGGCACGGAGCACTGCAGCCGCACCTTCAGGAAGGACGTCCAGCGCCGCTCCAGCACCCGCGGGGACCCGCCGCGGTCATTGCGGCACACCCGGGCCACCCGGGCCACCAGCACCTGCACGGGAACACGGCTCAGCACCTGGACATCCGGGGTCAGCACCTGGACACCCTGGGGTCAGCACCTGGACACCCGGGGTCAGCACCTGGACACCCTGGGGTCAGCACCTGGACACCCTCAGGGTCAGCACCTGGACACCCTCGGGGTCAGCACCTGGACACCCGGGGTCAGCACCTGGACACCCTCGGGGTCAGCACCTGGACACCCTGGGGTCAGCACCTGGACACCCTCAGGGTCAGCACCTGGACACCCTGGGGTCAGCACCTGGACACCCTCAGGGTCAGCACCTGGACACCCTGGGGTCAGCACCTGGACACCCTGGGGTCAGCAACTGGACACCCTGGGGTCAGTGCCTGGACACCCTCGGGGTCAGCACCCAGGGGACCTTGGCCACCCCCAGGCATCACTGCCGTCCCCCAGGTGCCTCAGGCTGGCGCCCGCAGGCCTGACACCCTGGTGAGGGGCTTGGGGGTCTCTCCCCTACCTCGACCCCTGGGTGGGGGGCCCCTGGGTGCTCCCTCTGTGCCCCCCTCGTCCCTGCACTCACCTTGCCCAGGGCGCTGAGCTCCACTGCCACCTCCCTGAAGAAGAAGTAGACATAGGGGCCGTAGGGCAGCACCTGGACGAAGTGGGGTTCTGGGGGGGGGGGGCCAGGGGAAGTCGGAGGGACCATCAGCCCCCGCCACCTCCTGTCCCTGTCCCACAGCCCCTCCCCTGCGTCCTGCCCCCCACAGACCACATCCCCACATCCCCCTGCCCCACGCTGCCCCACACCCTCCTGTACCCCCCATCCCATCCCATGGATCCCATCCCATCCCATCCCATCCCATCCCATCCCATCCCATGGATCCCATCCCATGGATCCCATCCCATCCCATCCCATGGATCCCATCCCATCCCATCCCATCCCATCCCATCCCATCCCATCCCATCCCATCCCATCCCATGGATCCCATCCCATCCCATCCCATCCCATCCCATCCCATCCCATCCCATCCCATCCCATCCCATCCCATCCCATCCCATCCCATCCCATCCCATCCCATGGATCCCATCCCATCCCATCCCATCCCATCCCATGGATCCCATCCCATGGATCCCATCCCATCCCATCCCATCCCATCCCATCCCATCCCATCCCATGGATCCCATCCCATCCCATCCCATGGATCCCATCCCATCCCATCCCTCCCCACGGACCCCCCTCCCGCTTTGGGGTACCCTGCAGCCAGCGGGAGCTGTATTTGAGGGTGCGCAGTGGGGCCTGCCCGGGGCTCAGGCTGCGGTAGATCACGGCATCACTCGCCTGGAAATCGGCCACGGTGGCCGAGTACAGGCTGCCATCTGCGGGGGGACACACACACACACACCGGGTCACCCCTGTGCGCCCCCCCCCCCCCCGGCCACCCCCGTGTCCCCCCCTCGCCTGCCCCAGCACCCACCGACAAAGAGGGCGACGATGCTTTGCTTGGCGTCAAAGGGGCACCGAGCCTGGCCGCTGACCTCGTCACCCTGCTGTGCCAGGCTGCTCACCTGGGGAGGGAGGGGGGACACACGCGCCCAAAGGCAGTGAGACCCCCCCCCCAACAAAACTCAGCACCCTCCCTGTGCCATCCCCGACCCCAGCATGGCTGAGAACATCTGCACACATCTGGGAACCGCGCTGCTGGGGCTGAGAGCCCCCCACTCATCCCAGGCACCCCAGGGAGGCTGAGACCCCCCCTCCCTTCACTGCTGGGTGTCCCCCCCCCAGCCCCGGGACCCCCGCCCACCTGGTAGGTGCGGCACAGGGGGCTGAAGGCGTTGGTGCCACAGGCCAGGAGGGTCTCGGCGTCGCGGGGCACCAGCACACGGATGTAGTTGTGACACTCGTCCTGTGGGGGACACACCGGGGGGGGGGGGACCCCGGCGTCACCTCCTCATGCCCTGACACCCCGCGCGCCCCCCACCCCTTGCACCTTCGAACCCCAAACCCCCAAACCCCCTCGGCGTCCCCTCACCTGCCGCCGGCCCCGCATGGCGCAGTTCTCCCTGTCCTGCGTCTCCCAGGTGAGGTGCTGCCAGGTGAGACGGGGGGCTGCGTGGGTGGGCGCGGGGACCCCCCCCCACCTCAGCTCCGTGCGCCCCCTTTTTGTCCCCAGGGTCGCTGTTCCCGTCCCCCTTACCCGCTCCGGGTACAGCGTGCCCTTGTCCTGCCCCAGGTCGAAGGCGTAGATGTGATCCCTGAGGGGAGGCGGCGAGTGTGCAAAGGGGGGCCGGGGGTGTGCAAAGGGGGCCCGGGGTGTGCAAAGGGGGTGCAGGGGTGTGCAAAGGGGGCCTGGGGGTGTGCAAGGAGGCTCGGGGTAGTGCAAAGGGGGGCTCGGGGGTGTGCAAAGGGGGGCCGGGGGTGTGCAAAGGGGGCCCGGGGTGTGCAAAGGGGTCTGGGGATGTGCAAAGGAGGGGCTCGGGGGTGTGCAAAGGGGGTGCAGGGGTGTGCAAAGGGGGCCCGGGGGTGTGCGAGGGGGCGCGGGGACCACGCACACCGCGGGGAGCGCGGGTGTCACGCACGGGGCACGGGGCACGGGCAGCGCCAAGGGTGTGCGAGCGTGCGGACCCTTGCAGGAGCACGGATCGGGATGCTGAAAGCGCGGACACGCAGGGGAGGGGAGCGAGCCGCGTCCCGGCACACGCGAGCGTGCACACGGGCGTGCACCGGCCGCGCTCACCGGGCGGCCACCAGGAGCGTCCCGTTGAGCCGCAGCATCCGCTGGAAGTCGAGGCCGAGCCGGGCAGTGCCGTTGTCCCCCCGGAGACCCCCGAAACGCGGGTACGAGGCGGTGGCTGAGGAGCCGGGAGGACACGGTGACACCCCGGCAGCCCCCCCCGAGCCCCCCCGAGCCCCCCCGAGCCCCCGAGCCCCCCGAGCCCCGCTCACCTGCCAGCCCCACGGTGCTGCGAGCCACCAGGTCCCGTGGGAAGGAGCGGGCGGGGGCCCCGGCGAGGAGGAGGAGGAGGAGGACGACGACGACGACGAAGGGCAGCGGGACCCCCGGCATCGCGGGTGGGGCTGAGAGGGACCCCCCCGCCCCGCCCCGGGCTGCGAGCGGGGGGAAACTGAGGCACGGGGATGGGGGAGGCGGAGTGTGGGGACAGTGTGGGGACAGTGCTCCCAGTGTCCCCAGTGCTCTCGGTGGTCCCAGCTACCCCCTCCCAGTGTCCGCAGTGCCCCTGCCGCCGTGTCCCTGTCCCGAAGTGCCCAGTGCCCCCGTCCCAGTGCTCCCAGTGCTCCCAGTGCTCCGGGAGCTGCTGCCACCAGTGCCGGGACACTTCCCGCAGCGCAGGAGCGCAGCCCCAGTTGTGCAGCACCCACCTGCACCGCCCCAGCACCCCAAAACCCCCCCCAGCTACACCCCGACACGGCTCGCACGGCACCCCGAGCACCCCGCAACTCTCCGACACCCCCGCGACACCCTGACAGCGGTCAGCGTCGGGGCCAGACCCCTAAAACACCCCGAAACCACCCTGTCGCGACACTCCATGGCCCTACAGAGCACCCTACACACCCCCTGCCCCAAAACCCCGCAACTCCCGAGCTAAACCACCCCAAAATCACCCCAAAACCACCCCAAACCCACCCCGGTCCAACCCTCCGCCACCCCCTGCCCCAACATCCCCCAGACCTCCGCCCCTCCCGACCCCCTCGGCGCTCGGTACCGGCTCCGCTCCCCGCTCGGTCCCGAGCGGCTCCGCCCCGGAACGGGCCGGGAGCGGGCAGCGGCCGGAGCGGGGCCGGGGGCGGGTCCGGGGACCCCCGGCGGGACCGCGCAGCCCCCGCCGCGGGACTCCCCCCGCCGCCACCCTATAGATAGGCGTTAATCCCCGTTAATGAGATGATCCTCATTAACTGCCGAGGGATGGGGAGGGGGTTTTTGGGTTTTGCACGCGAGTGTGCGCGGCCACGGCTGTGACACCCCCCCCCGCCTCGTCGGGGCGCGCTCCCGCGTGCAACGGAGGGGCGCGGGCACGCGTGGGACCACCCCCCCACCCCCCCCCCTTCCTCGGCGGTGTGGCGGCCACCCGCGTGTGTCCCCCTGTGTCCCCAGAGTGGGGACCCGCCACCCGCACCAACGTGTGGCCACTTGCTGGCCCCGAGTGGCGACCGAGAGCTGCTGGGAGTTACTGGGACATACTGGGAGCGCCGAGTTACCCATGATGTCCCCAAGTGTCCCCGGCTGCAGAGGGGACCCTGGGGACATTGTCAGGGGTGGAGGGTGCTGGGGACACCCCCGAGATTTGGGGGGGGGTCCCGAGGGGGCGGGCACGAGGTGACACCTGCTGGCATCGCCTGGAATGGCACCGCCGGGGACAGAGGGGCGCCGTGTCCCCGGAGCGACGGTGGCACCTCGGGGGACACAACCCCTGAGGGCTGGCAGCATCGCCGGGGTGACAGTGTCCCCAGCCGGGGAACGCGGAGGACATGGGGACACACACACAGGACACACGGGGGACACGCGGGACGTGGACACACACAGGGGACAGGTGGGGACACAGACGGACACGTACAGGACACACAGGAGACGCGGGACATGGCGACACAAAGGACACGCACGGGACACACGGGGACACACGGGACACGGGGGACACACGGGGACACACTTATGGGGCACGGGGGATACACGGGGACACACGGGGACACACACGGGACACGGGGACACATGCACACGACACACGGGGGACACACGCATGGGACACCTGGGGCACGGAAGACACACACACACGGGACACGGGGGACACGGGGGGACACACACACGGGACACGGGGGACACGGGGGGACACACACACGGGACACGGGGGACACAGAACTGTCCCCGATCTCCGGTGACCGCCCGAGAGCGACCCCTGGCCCGGCGGCCCGGCAGGGGGCGCGATCACGGGCGCGGCCACGCCCCCTCCAAGGGGACACGCCCCCTCCACGGGGACACGCCCCCTCCACGGGGACACGCCCCCTCCACGGGGACACGCCCCTCGGCCAGGCCCCGCCCCCGTGATGGCGGGCGCGCGCGTGCTCGTTCACGTGCGGCGCGGGGGCGCGGGGGGCGCGGCGGCGTTCGGGCAGGTCCGGGGGGCACCGGGAGGGGACCGGGAGGGATCGGAGGGGACAGCGGGGCTCTGGGGGCTGTGGGGACAATGGGGTGGCACAGCGCGAGGGAAGGGGAGCGGCCGCTGCAGCGTCGCGGGCGTGGCGGTGCGGTGACAGCGGCCGCGGTGTCCCCGCAGAGTGTCACCGGCGTGTTCTGCCCCGCGCACACGGACGCGGCCCTGGTCAGCTGCGGGCTGGAGCGCGGCCGCTTCCTCATCTCCGATGTCCCTTTCCCCGGCTCCGCCGTCACCGTCCTCAAGGTGCCCGGGGCCACCAGCCCCTGTGTCGTCCCCCCCGCCCCGTGCCACCGCGTCCCCCCCAGGGATGTCGCATCCCTGACGTCCCCTGTCCCCTCAGAGATCCCCGTTGTGCCCCGCCAAGCTGGGACGGGCCACGCCGGGCGAGCGGGGGCCGCAGCCGGGGGTGGCCGCAGCAGTGGCCGTGCTGCTGGAGGCCGCCTGCGGCCGCGTCCTGCTGACCCGCCGGGCCGCCACCCTGCGCCACTTCCCCGGCGTCTGGGTGCCACCAGGTGAGTGCCAGGACGGGGCACCGCAGCTCTGGGGTCCCCTGACCCCTCGCTCGGCTGGGGACAGGTGTTTTGGGGTGCCCTGAGCGCCGTTCCCCCTCGCACAGGTGGGCACTTGGAGCCCGGAGAAGAGGTGAGGTGACACCGTGGGGAGGGCAGGGGGTGCCCAGGTGGCCCCTGACACCCCAAACCCCGCAGCTGGTGACTGCAGGGCTGCGGGAACTGGCCGAGGAGACGGGGCTGCGCCTGGAGCCCGGGACCTTCTCCTGGCACCTGCTCGGCCTCTGGGAGGTGACGACCCCCTCCCCGCACCCGGGGCTGGGCAGGGGGTGACACCCCCGGGTGCCCCACGGTCACCCCTGCCCTCCGCAGTCCCTGTTCCCCCCCGCGCTGAGCTGGGGGCCGCCGCGGTGCCACCACATCGTCACCTACGTGGGGCTGCGCTCGGCCGAGCCCCGCCAGCAGCTGCAGGTGGGGGGCACCTCCAGGGGGGGTCCCTCTGAGGGTGGGGGTCCCTCCGTGGGTGGGGTGTTCCTCCCCGGGCAGTCCCTCCGTGGGTGGGGCTCTCTCCTGTGGGTGGGGTCCCTACGGAGTTGGGGTCCCTCCAGGGGTGGGGGATCCCTATCGAGGTTGGGGTCCCCACCCTGTGGGGGTCTCTATCGAGGTTGGGGTGTCCCCAACCCGTGGGGGTCTCTATCGAGATTGGGGTCCCCACCCCGTGGGGGTCCTTATCGAGGTTGGGGTCCCCACCCCATGGGGGTCCCTATTGAGGTTGGGGTGTCCCCGTGGGGGTCCCTATCAAGGTTGGGGTCCCCCCATGGGGGTCCCTATCGAGGTTGGGGTCCCCACCCCGTGGGGGTCCCTATCGAGGTTGGGGTCCCCACCCCATGGGGGTTCCTATTGAGGTTGGGGTCCCCCCATGTGGGTCCCTATCGAGGTTGGGGTCCCTGCCCAGGCCCGGCTGTGCCCGAGCCCGTGTGAGGTCAGTGCCGTGGCCTGGCTGGAGCCTCTGGTCCTGGAGGCCATCGCTGCCACCGAGGATGGATCCGAGGGATCGGGATCGGGATCATTCCCCACAGACCTGCCTGCCACCGTGGGGTGAGACTCTCCTGACACCTCGGGGACAGGGACACGAGGCTGGGGAGCACTTTGGGGCTGTGCAGCCTCCCGGCGGCCCCGTCCCTGAGCCCCTTCCCCGTGCCAGGATCACGGAGCTGAGCGCCGACGGCTTCCGGAGCTCGCAGATTCCCACCGGGATCCTCCTGCGCCGGGCCCCGGCCCGCGGCCCCGACCTGGAGCGCGTCAGCACCGGCACCAAATTCGCGCTGGGGAGGTGGCGGGCGGGGCCGGGGCAGCGGGACCGGGAATAAAACAATTCCCACGGGATCCGAGTACGAGCTGGAGGAGGGACGTGGGGAGCCCAGGAACGGGCTGGGGGCTTCGTGGTTTCATTCCGTGGGGAGTGGAGCGGGGTACGCCCTGTTCCCCGAACTGGAGGGGTGAGGACAGGGAGTGGGACACGGAATGGGACAGGGAATGGGGCATGGATGGGACACGGAATGGGGCATGGATGGGAATGGGACACGGAATGGGAATGGGATGGGACAGGGAATGGGGCATGGATGGGACAGGGAATGGGGCATGGAATGGGAATGGGGCATGGAACGGGAATGGGACAGGGAATGGGGCATGGATGGGACAGGGAATGGGGCACGGGGTGGGAATGGGGCATGGAACGGGAATGGGGCACGGAATGGGAATGGGACACGGAATGGGGCATGGAGTTGGACACAGGATGGGACACAGAATGGTAATGGGACCGGAATGGGACACAGTGGGACACAGAATGGGACACAGTGGGATAAGGAATGGGACACAGTGGGGTAAGGAATGGGACACAGTGGGACACGGAATGGGACACAGTGGGATAAGGAATGGGACACAGTGGGGTAAGGAATGGGACACAGTGGAGTAAGGAATGGGACACAGTGGGACACGGAATGGGACACAGTGGGATAAGGAATGGGACACAGTGGGATAAGGAATGGGACACAGTGGGGTAAGGAATGGGACACAGTGGGGTAAGGAATGGGACACAGTGGGATAAGGAATGGGACACAGTGGGATAAGGAATGGACACAGTGGGATAAGGAATGGGACACAGTGGGATAAGGAATGGGACACAGTGGGATAAGGAATGGGACACAGTGGGATAAGGAATGGGACACAGTGGGATAAGGAATGGACACAGTGGGATAAGGAATGGGACACAGTGGGGTAAGGAATGGGACACAGTGGGGTAAGGAATGGGACACAGTGGGGTAAGGAATGGGACACAGTGGGATAAGGAATGGACACAGTGGGATAAGGAATGGGACACAGTGGGGTAAGGAATGGGACACAGTGGGGTAAGGAATGGACACAGGCCACGTGTGTGCCGCGGTCTCCCGGTTTAATGCCACGGCCCCGCTCCCGCCTCGGCCCGCAGGATCCGCAGCAGCGCGGCGTGGACGCCCTCGTCCATGAATCCCTGCGGAGGAGGGAGTGTGGCTTTTCCCGGGATCCCACCTGTGCCCCCACCCCCTGGGCAGGGCCGGGGGTCCCACCTGGGCAGCCTGCAGGAGGTGGCTCCGGTACACGGCCACGGTGTCCCGGTGCTGCTTCTGCTGGACCTGCGGGGGGCACAGGCAGGGTGAGGGTGACGCTGGGTGACACCGGGTGGCACCGGGTGACACCGGGCACTGTCCCCACCTCCAGCTGGAGCTGGAGCTGGGCGCTCCGGCCCCGCAGCCCCAACACCTCGGCCGAGAGTTTCTCCGTCTCCGCCAGCAGCTGCTTCAGCTGGGGAGGCAAAGGCAGATTTGGGGGAGTGGGGAGGGGGCCTTGGTTGCTCCCAGCGCCCCCTTGGTCCCTGTCAGCCCCCAAGGGCCCCCTCAGTCCCCCCAGATGGGGCTGGGAGATGGAACAGGACAGGGACGGGAATGGGAATGGGGCTGCAGGTGATGATGGGAACAACGGCGGGAAAGGGATGATGATGGAAAGAGCACTGGGAAGGGGACGGGGATGGATATGGGAGGAAGAGGAAGGTGGGAAGGGCTCGGCAATCGGCACAAGGATGGGACGAGGATGATGATGGGAACGGGGCTGGGGCTGGTACTGGGCAGGGCCCGTCCCGTTCCCAACCCGTCCCGTTCCCGGCCCGTCCCTCACCTTCCCGTCCTTGTCCCGGCAGGCGCGCTCCAGCCGAGCCGCCCGTTCCCGCAGCGCTGCCAGGCTGCGCTCCCGTCCCTCCGCCGTCTCCCGCAGCTCCCGCAGCTCTCGCTCCCGCCCGGCCGCCCTCTCCTCCGCCTCCGCCGCCGCCTCCCGCCACCGCTCCACCTCCGAGCGCGGCGGCTCCGCCGGCGCACCGGCACCCGCCGCCGCTTCTCCCGGTGTCCCGCCCTCCCCGTCGCTCCCGGCGGTTTCTCCGGCCTCTCCCTCCATCTCCGTGATGAGCTGCAGGGCTTCGTGCTGGGAGCGCACCAACGCGTCCAGCCTGCGGTGCAGGTCGCGGAGGATCCCGGCCCCGCCGTCTCCTGTCGCCTCCCGCACCCGCGCTCCCAGCCCGTCCCGCAGCTCCCGCAGCTCCCGCTGCAGCCGCCGCGCCTCGTCCCGCACCCCGGGATCCCGCAGCTCCCGCAGCTCCCGCTGCAGCCGCTCCCGCTCCCGGCCCAGCCGCGCCAGCTCCACCAGGAGCTTCCCGTTGCCCTCCCGCAGCTCCAGCAGCTCCTTCTCCATCCTCCCGTCCTCCCTGGGATTCTCCTCCCGGTTCCTGCCGCCCCGAGCCGGCTCCGTGCCGTTCACCGCGCACCGGCACGCCGCCGCCGGCTCCCGACGCAGCTTTTCCAGGAGGATTTGGGATCCCTGGAGCATCCTGGCGTGGGTTCGGTCCTGCTGGTCCAGCGCCTGCTCCAGCCCCGCCGCCAGCTGCTCCCAGGCGGCCGCGCTCCGGCTCACGGCCCCGTCCCGGAGGGAATTCTCTGCTTCCCGACGCAGCTCCTGGCTCCGGGAGAAGGCTCCGGCCTTGGCTGCCCGCATTTTGGAGCACTCCTCTCCCAGCCAGGCCAGGAACGGGATCAGCGCTGGAGCCTCGGCGCTGCCCTGTCCTTCTTCCCGCTCTTCATCCCTTGTCCTCTTCCTCAGCTCCGCCACGCGCCGGGCCAGGAGCTCCAGGCAGGCGCCGTCATCCTCCTCATCCTCCTCTTCCTCACCCGCATCCCGTCCCGGCAGGAGCCGCACGAGCTCCCGCAGCCGCCTCCCGAGGCCCTCGGCAGCTTCCTCCAGCCGCCGGCATTCCAGAGTCTTCCTCGCCAGCTCCTCCCGCAGCCGCCGGGCAGCGCGTCCGTCCCTCTGCTCTTCAGCCTCCTCCTCCTCCTCGCCCTGGATCCCCACCTGTCCGGCTCCATTCTCTGCTGGAGGGAAAAACACCATCCCGTTTTCTCAATTTTCCCCTATCTTTTCCAATTTCCCCCCAGTTTTTTCCCATTTCCTCCCATTTTTTTCACATTTCCCTCCATTTTTTTTCCCAAATTCTCCCCATTTTTTTCCCAATTTCCCCCATATTTTTTTCCAATTTCCACCCTTTTTTTTTTTTTCATTTTCCCCCCATTTATTTTCCCATTTCCCCCAGTTTTTCGTCCAATTTCCCCCATATTTTTTTTTCCAAATTCTCCCCCATTTTTTCTCCCATTTCCCCCCATTTTTTCCTTTTTCGTGGTGTCCAGGTCTCACCCCTCCTCCTGCAGTGCGGGACCTTCCGGAGAGCCCAGCTCGGGGCCTTCCCGGTGACATTCCCGGTGACATTCCCGGTGTCCTTGCCCCTCTGGTGACCCTGCAGCAGCTCGGCCACTTCCAGGCTGCCGTGAGCCAGCGCCAGCTCCAGCGCCGTCCTGCTCCGGCGGCACAGAGGGGACACCAGGGACCGTCAGCGACGCAGGGGGTGGCACAGACGGCACCGTGACACCGGTGACCCCCATCCCTTCCCCACCCCACGGAGCGGTGTCCCCGGTGTCCCCGGTGTCCCCGGTGTCCCCGGTGTCACCCACCTGCCGTCCCTGTCGGCCAGCCCGGGCTCGGCCCCGCGCCGCAGGAGCTGGGCACAAACGGCCGCGTGGTTCCCCCGCGCCGCCAGCATCAGAGGGGTCCGGCCGTGCTGGTGGGGGGACACGTGGGGTGACCCTCAACCCTTTGCTGTCCCCTGTCACCCCCCTGCTGTCCCCCTGTCCCCCCCCCAGCCCACTCACGGCGTCGGGGACGTCCAGCGGGGCCTCGTGGTCACAGAGCAGGAGGACGCTGGAGGCGCAGCCCGAGGAGGCTGCGGGGTGGGGCGGTGTCACCGCAGGGGCTCCGGGGGACCTCTGGTGTCCCCCCTGTCCCAGGGTGTCCCCGTGTCGTCCCTGTCCCGGGGTGTCCCCCCTGTCCCAGGGTGTCCCCGTGTCCCCCCTGTCCTGGGGTGTCCCCGTGTCGCCCCTGTCCCGGGGTGTCCCCCCTGTCCCAGGGTGTCCCCGTGTCCCCCCTGTCCTGGGGTGTCCCCGTGTCGCCCCTGTCCCGGGGTGTGCCCGTGTCCCCCCTGTCCTGGGGTGTCCCCGTGTCCCCCCTGTCCCGGGGTGTCCCCGTGTCCCCCTGTCCCGGGGTGTCCCGTGTGTCCCCCCTGTCCCGGGGTGTCCCCATGTCCCCCCCTGTCCCGGGGTGTCCCCGGGTCCCCCCCGCCCCTCACCGGCCCAGTGCAGCGGTGTCCGGTTCTGCCCGTCCGCATGGCGCTCGTTGGCTCCGTGCTGGGGGGAGAGCAGGGAAGGACCCCCGGGATGGGATCGGGATGGGAACGGGACTGGGCCCAGTGCCAGCCCCGTTCCCATCCTCAGCCCTGTCCTTGTCCCCATCCCCTCGTCCTCTGCATCCCCATCCATGTCCTTATCCCTATCTCTATCCTGATCTCCATCCCTGTTTTCATGCCCAGCTCCATCCCATTCCCACTCCCACTCCCATTCCCATTCCCGTTCCCATTCCCATTCCCGTTCCCGTTCCCGTTCCCATTCCCATTCCCATTCCCGTTCCCATTCCCATTCCCATTCCCGTTCCCGTTCCCATTCCCGCTCCCTACCTGCAGCAGCACCTTCACGCACTGGGGCTGGCAGGCGATGGTGGCCAAGTGCAGGGCAGTGCTGCCTGCGGGGACGGGACAGGAGCTGGGGACACCCCCGGGGAACACCCCTGCCTTGGGGACAACCCCAGGGTCCTCCCCTGCCTTGGGAACACCCCTGCCTTGGGGACACCCCCGGGGTCCTCCCCTGCCTTGGGGCGCAGGTCTGGGCTCCTCAAGAGGTGACACAGGGTGTCCCCAGCTGCCTCCAAGGTGTCCCCAAGGTGTCCCCAGCTGTTCCCAGCTGCCCCCAAGGGGTCCCCAGCTGTCCCCAAGGTGTCCCCAAGGTGTCCCCAGCTGTCCCCAAGGTGTCCCCAGCTGTCCCCACCTACCGTCATCGTTCGTCTCGTTGACGGGGGCCCCGTGCTCCAGCAGCAGCGTCAGGCACTCAGTGAGACCCTCGGCCGCAGCCAGGTGGAGCCTGGGGTGGGGGCAGAGGTGGCCGTGACCCCTGCGGTCCCCCCGGAGCCACCGAGACCCCCCCCCGTGTCCCCCCCCGGGGGTGACGTACGCGGATTGTCCCCTGGCGTTGAGCTTGGCGGGGCGGGCGGCCTTGCGGGCGGCCAGGGCGGCCACTCGGGCCACGTCCCCCCGTGTCACCGCCTCCAGGAGCTTCTGGTCCTGCCGCGTCCAGCTCTCCATCTGCGGGGTGGGACCCCAAATCCAGGGCAGGACCCCAAACCCAGGAGGGGATCCCAAATCCAGGGCAGGACCCCAAACCCTGGCTGGGACCCCAAATCCAGGAGGGGATCCCAAATCCAGGAGGGGATCCCAAATCCAGGGCAGGACCCCAAATCCAGGGCAGGACCCCAAACCCTGGCTGGGACCCCAAATCCAGGCCAGGACCCCAAATCTAGGAGGGGATCCCAAATCCGGGACAGGACCCCAAACCCAGGATGGGACCCCAAATCCAGGAGGGGACCCCAAATCCAGAGCAGGATCTCCCCCTCCCCACGCATCTCCTGCCTCAGTTTCCCCACCCCTCGGGGTTTCCGTGCGGGATCCCCGCGGTGCCGGGAGGGGCGGAGAGGCCGCAGCGTGTCCCGGCCTGCGCCCGCCCGGCTGGTTTGGCGAGTGCCACCGAGCCGGGCTGGGCTCCAGCGTGGCACCGGGCGGGGGTGGCACCGGCACCGGCACCGGGGACTGGAACGGAGACCCGGAACCGGGACCAGGGACTGGAACTGAGACCCGGAACCGGGACCAGGGACTGGAACGGAGACCCGGAACCGGGACCAGGGACTGGGACTGAGACCCAGGATCGGGACCAGGGACTGGGAATGGGAACTGGGACCGGGACCAGGGACTGGGACTGAGACCCAGGACCGGGACCAGGGACTGGAATTGAGACCCGGGACTGGGAGCAGGGATGGGCTTTGGGACCTGCAGCAGCGTCAGGGCCTGGGGGGAAGATTTTCGGGACTGGATTTGGGTCAGGATTGGGGCTGGGATTAGGATTGAATATGGGATGGAGGCTGGGATGGGGCTCGGATTGCAGATGGCATCGGGAGCAGCCCCAGAACTGGGATTGGGATTGGAATTGGGGCTGGGACAGGGATTGGGATTGGGGCAGGGATTGCAGCCAAGATCGGGACCAGCATCGGGGCTGGCAGTGGGATCGCGTCTGGGATCGAGCAGAGCTGGGTTGGGGTTGGGACTGAGGCAGCATCGGGGCTGGCAGTGGGGTCGGTGTCGGGATTGCAGCTGGCAGCGGGCTGGGATCGGGATCGGGATTGGGATCGGGATTGGGATCAGGATTGGGATCAGGATTGGGATCAGGATTGGGAGCGGGACTGGGACGGCAGCTGGCAGTGAGCTGGGATCGGGATCGGGATCCGGATCGGGCCCCCAGCTCCCTCCCGGCACTCACCGTCACTTGCGAGCTGGAGCAGGAGAACATTCTCTTCATGGCCGGGACCCCCCGGCCCCCCCTCCGCGGGGGTTTCCAGACCCCCGGCCCCTCCCGACCCCCTCCTCACCGCGGGACCCCGGGAGCGCTGATCCGGGGCCGCGTCCTCCGCCCGGTCCCGCACCCGGCCCCGCGGCCCCGGCCCCGCCCCGGGAGCGGCCCCGCCCCACAGGTGCGCCCCAAACCCGGCCCCATCGCCCCAAACCCGGCCGAGACCCCCCCGGCCGAGACCCCCACACTCACTGCACTGATGACCCCCCCCCCCACCACCCCGGCTGGTCCGTGCCTCCCTCAGCGCCCACCCCCCGCCTTTAATTTTGGCTCCAAACTCTTCATTTTAAACGATTTTCCAAATTTTTGGGTTTTATATTTTTCTTTCCTTTTTTTTTCTTTTTTTTTTTTTTTTTCCTCATTTGTTTTTACAGTTAATCCGCAGGGACCCCCACCCTCCCCGCCCCACCCTTGGGGAGCCCCCTCCACTGACATTTGGGGGATTTGGGGAGGGGGTGTGTGTGTGTGTGGGGGGGTGTCACTGTCACCGCTGACCCAGGAGCGGGAGGTTTCCCCCCTCCCTCTCCCACCCCGGGGCGCCTCCCGCACCCCAAAACATCCAAATAAATAAATAAATCCCAGCAGGAAGAGGAGGATGTCACCCCCGAAACCCCCCCCCGGGGTTGGAGTAGGGGAGGGGGCCACCGGACCCCCCCCCTCCCGGTTCCCATAAGGCTCCCGTGGGAATAGCAGCGTCCCCATCCCGCTTTTCCCAACGCTCCCCACAGCCGCATCCAACCCCCGGCGTGTCCCGGGGAGGGGGGTTCGGGAATCGTGGGGTGCTGGGGGGGGCTGCGGGGGTCCCTAACTGTCCCCGTCGCCCTCCTTCAGCTCCTGGCTGTTCTCCGCCTCCTCGGGAATATCCTGCATCCTCGGGTAATCTACGGGAAAAAAAAAAACAACCAACCCCAAACCCTCCAGGTTAACTCCTGAACCCCCCCCCAAATTAACCCCCCCGCCAAGGGGGGATCCCCAAAACGGGCACTGACCTCGGGGGCTGGCGGGGGGGGAGTGGCGGCTGCCCAAGCCCCCCTGCTCCTCCAGGAGCACCTCCAGGGTGTCCTCGCCCTCCCGCAGCCGCTCGGGGTCGGCGCCCCGGAACTCCAGCTCGTCCCGGGGGCCGGGGAAGGCGGGGGCTTGGTACTGGAAGGTGACGGGGGAGCCGCCGTGGCTCAGCTGCCGGGTGGGAACAGAGGTGAGGGGAGGGGTCTGGGGGTCAGCCCCGAATTCTCCCCCCCGCCGCCCCAAGCCCCACTCACGACCCCGAGCCCACCTGCGGGGGGTTGAAGCTCAGGTACAGCGCGTCCCCGGCCGGGAGGCTCCGGCGGCGGGGCTCCGCCGCTCTCCGGCCCCGCGGCGCCGCCGGTGCCCCGCGAGCCTCCTGCAGCTCCCGCTCCAGCCGGGATCGCTCCCGTTCGCTGTCCCGCAGCCTCGACTCCAGCGCCGCCGCCTCCTGCGCCCGCTCCTGGCACAGCTGGCGGCAGCGGCTCAGCTCCTCCTGCACCAGCCCGTGCTGCCGCTGCAGCAGCGCCAGCTCGGCGCCGGGGCTCGGCTCGGCTCCGCCGGTCACCGGCACGGCCGGCTGGGAGCCCCGGCGGGGCCGCGGCCGCTGCAGCCCCTCCGGAAGCTGCAGCTCCAGCAGAACCTCCTGGTGGGTCAGCTGGACCTGCGGGGGCAGCGGGGTCAGGGGGATGTGGGGGGAAAGGGGGGAATGGGGGGAAAGAGGGAACGGGGGGGGAAAGAAGGAATGAGGGGAAAAGAGGGGGGATAGGGTCAAAGAGGGAATGGGAGCAAAGAGGGAATGGGGGGAAAAAAAGGAACGGGGAAAGAAGGAATGAGGGGGACAGAGGGGGAATAGGGGCAAAGAGGGAACAGGGGGAAAAAGGGAATGGGGGGAAAAAAAGGGAACAGGGGGAAAGAAGGAATGAGGGGAAAAAAGCGGGGAATAGGGGCAAAGAAGGAAATGTGAGGCAAAGAGGGAACGGGGGAAAAGAGGGAACGGGGGGAAAGAAGGAATGGGGGGAAAAAAGGGGGGAATAGGGGCAAAGAAGGAACGGGGGGCAAAGAGGGAACAGAGGGAAAGAGGGAATGGGGCAGGAAAAGGGGGAACAGGGGGCAAGGAGAGCTCCGGAGGGGATGAGAAGAAAGAGGGGAATGGGACAAAGGGGGAGAAAGGGGACAGGGAAGGGATTTGGGCAGGGGGCAGCCCCTGGTCCCCCCTCCCCGTCCCACCTGGAGCCGCAGCAGGAGCCCGTACAGGTTCACCAGGCGCTGGTTGATCTCCTGCAGGGATTGGAGGGCGGCGGGGGGTGAACCCCGAGTGCCGCACCGGGGGGACACTGAGGCACCACCCCACACCCCAAAACCCCTCTCCTCACCTCCTGGGATCCCCTCGGCGGGACCTGGTTCCCGTTCCCGTCCTGCCGAGAAGAGCGCGGTGACACCGAGGGACCCAGCGCGGGCTGGGGGTCCCCAGCTGTCCCCCCACCCCGTGTCCCCTCCCCAGCTGTCCCCCCCACCCCGTGCCCCCTCCCCAGCTGTCCCCCCCACCCCGTGCCCCCTCCCCAGCTCACCCTCTGCCCAGCGTCCGGATCCGCCCGGAATTCCAAGGAGCCGTTGACGCTGCCGGAGTCGCCGTCTGCAGGGGGAGGCCGGGTGAGCCCCGAGGGGGTCCCGGGGGGGTCCCCCCAAAACCAGCACCCCCCTCCCTCCCCGTCCCCCCTTACTGCTGGCGCTGGGGCTGGGGCAGCTCTCGGCCTCGGGGGGGTTGTTCTGGTTCTGGTTCTGGTTCTGGTCCCGATCCCGGGTGCATCCCGTGAAAATCTCCTTCAGGCACTCCACTGCGGGGCAAGGGCGGCGTGAGCCCCCCGCTTCCCACGTGAGGGGGGCCCTGCCTCAGTTTCCCCAAGCCCTGCCTCAGTTTCCCCGTCCTGGAGCCTCCCAGAGCATCCCAAACCCCCCCGTACCTTCGCGGATGGCGTCGTGCAGCAGCGCGTCCCCGCGGGGGCCCCGGGAGGGGTCCCCAGGGAAGGGGGTCCCGCGGGGGGCTGCGGGGGGCTCGGAGCAGCCGCTGCCCAGCGCCAGCATGTCGGCAAAGATCCCGACCTTGTCCTCCAGCAGCGCCGCGATCTGACGGTCCTGCTGCTCCATCCGCTCTGGAGAGGGGGCGGCGGGAATCGGGGTGACGGGGTGAGAGTGGGATCGTGGGATCGTGGGATGGGATCATGGGATCATGGGATGGCGTGGGATAATGGGATATTGGGTTATTGGGATATTGGGATATTGGGATGGGATGGGATCATGGGATGGGATGATGGGATGGGATGGCAGGGACAGGGATGGGATAATGGGATAACGGGATGGGGTGGGATGGGATCAATGGGTGGGATGGGATCATGGGATAGCAGGAACAAGGATGGGCTGGGATGATGGGATGGCAGGAACAGGGATGGGATCATGGGATCATGGGATGGCAGGAACAGGGATGGGATGATGGGATAATGGGATGGCAGGAACAGGGATGGGATGGGATCATGGGATGGCAGGAACAGGGATGGGATGGGATCATGGGATGGCAGGAACAGGGATGGGATGGGATCATGGGATGGCAGGAACAGGGATGGGATGATGGGATAATGGGATGGCAGGAACAGGGATGGGATGATGGGATCATGGGATGGCAGGAACAGGGATGGGATGATGGGATCATGCGATGGCAGGAACAGGGATGGGATGATGGGATCATGGGATGGCAGGAACAGGGATGGGCCCCCCACCTTTCAGCTTCCTCAAGGACGCTTCCGTCTCCGTCTCAATCAGCGGAAAATCCTGGCGGCTTGGACAGCTGGGAGGGCCGGGATGGGGGGGCTCAGAGCCAGGACCCCCCATCCCCATCCCCATCCCCATCACCCCACACCCATCCCCTTTCCCTTTCCCTTTCCCCCCCCAGATCCACGCTCCCCAGCGACTCCCAGCCATTCCCAAACCCATCCCGGGGGGTTCCCAGCGGCCCCCCAAGCCCCCCGGGGGCACTCACAGGCTGACGGCCTGCTGGATGACCTTCATCCAGTGGTTGCGGTCGTCCCGGGAGGCCGCGTGCACCTCGTACATCTCGGGCGGGGCGGCGCTGATCAGGAACATGCCCTTCTCCTGGTTGGCGATGTCCCTCACGATCAGGTTTTGCAGGGAGATGACGGCTGGCTTGTCCTGCGGGGATCGATCGGGGAGCGGTGGGAGCGGGGGAAACGCCGGCCCGGAGCCGCGGGGAGGGCGGGGATGAGGAGGGCGAGCAGCTCACCAGCATGGGGAAGGTGTATTTCTGGTCCTTCTCTTGCAGGAACACCAGCACGTCCGTCATCAGCAGCACCAGGACGTCTGGGGTGAGCCGGGGGGAGTGAGGGGTGGGGGGGGTTCAGCCACTGAGACCCCCCCCGAGTCCCAGGGCTGACCCCAAATCCAGCCACGGAGAAGAGGGGATCTGCCAAAACCCTTCCCCTGTTTCTCGGGAACCCCATTCCACCACAGCTTCCCCCAGTTCCCTTTTTTCACCCTCTGAGCCCCCCAAAGTCCCAAGGCTGTCCCCAAATTCAGTCATGGAGAAGAGAGGATCCGCCAAACCCCTTCCCCTGTCTCTCGGGAACCCCGCCAGTATCCCAAATCCTCTTTTTCACCCTCTGAGCCCCCCCAAAGTCCCAAGGCTGACCCCAAATTCAGTCACAGAGAAGAGGGGAACAGCCAGCACTCTTCCCCTGTATCTTGTGAACCCCATTCCATGACAGCTCCCCCCAATTCCTCTTTTTCACCCTCTGAGCCCCCCAAAGTCCCAGGGCTGTCCCCAAATCCAGCCGTGGAGAATTGGGGATCAGCCAAACCCCTTCCCCTGTCTCTCAGGAACCACCCCAGTATCCCAAATCCCCTTTTTCACCCTCTGAGCCCCCCAGAGTCCCAGGGTTGACCCCAAATTCTGTCACGGAGAAGAGGGAATCTGCCAAACCCCTTCGCCTGTCTCTCGGGAACCACCCCAGTATCCCAAATCCCCTTTTTCACCCTCTGAACCCCCCCAAAGTCCCAGGGATGACCCCAAATCCAGCCGTGGAGAAGAGGAGATCAGCCAAAACTCTTCCCCTGTTTCTTGGGAACCACCCCAGTATCCCAAATCCCCTTTTTCACCTTCTGAGCCCCCCAGAGTCCCAAGGCTGACCCCAAATCCAGCCGTGGAGAATTGGGGATCAGCCAAACCCCTTCCCCTGTCTCTCAGGAACCACCCCAGCTCCTCCCAGCATCCCCAATCCCCTTTTTTCCCCCCCAGCCCCGGACTCTCCCCACCTTTGAAGCGCCCGGCCGCCGTTTTCCAGAGCATCCCGCCGCTGTGCACCAGCTTCCTGCGGAGCAGCTCGTCCCTGCCGAAAGCGCCGGAGCGGCTGTCCCACAGCAGCGGCACCTTGGCGCGGGGATCCACGCGCCGGAAAACGTCCCAGAGGCGCCCGCGGAGCTCCCAGGCGTGAACCTCCTCGTCCACGGCCGAGAGCAGCTCCTTCACCAGCCGCAGCGCCCGCGACAGATCGGCGCAGTCGCCCTCGTTGTCTGCGAGAACGGGGCGGGGGGGGACGGGAAGGTGGAATTTCGGGGGGCTCCCACCCCCCGGCAAAGCTCCGGGTTCCGGCCCCGTTTCCAGCCCCCGGTACCTTTGGAGTTCTTGAGGATGCGCTCGATGAGCACCGGGTACTTGGTGATGCGCTGCGTCACCAGCAGGATGCACTCGGGGACGCCGTGGCGGCGGAGGAGCGGGGAGCGCGTCACCCGCTGCGGGGAGAGCGGGGGGGGGGGCACGAGCCGTCAGCGGGACCCCCAAAAAGCAGAGACCACCCCCCCCCCGGTATCGGTGTCGCCCCCAGCCCGGAGCTCAGTGAGGGAGGGACGCGAGTTGGGGAAACTGAGGCACGGAGTTGGGTTTTCCACCGGGGCACGAAGGCTGGAATGTGCAGGAGGACCCCGATCCCCAGCCCGGGGGTCTCTGCAGGGGATGGAGACCCCAGTCCCCAGCCCGGGGGTCTCTGTAGAGGATGCAGACCCCAATCCCCACCCCAGGGGTCTCTGCAGGGGATGCAGACCCCCCTCCCCAGCCCGGGGGTCTCTGCCCAGGATGCAGACCCCCCTCCCCAGCCCGGGGGTCTCTGCAGAGGATGCAGACCCCCCTCCCCAGCCCGGGGGTCTCTGTAGAGGATGCAGACCCCCCTCCCCACCCCAGGGGTCTCTGCAGGGGATGCAGACCCCCCTCCCCAGCCCGGGGGTCTCTGCAGAGGATGCAGACCCCCCTCCCCAGCCCGGGGGTCTCTGTAGAGGATGCAGACCCCCCTCCCCACCCCAGGGGTCTCTGCAGAGGATGCAGACCCCCCTCCCCAGCCCAGGGGTCTCTGTACAGGATGCAGACCCCCCTCCCCAGCCCGGGGGTCTCTGCAGAGGATGCAGACCCCCCTCCCCAGCCCAGGGGTCTCTGCACAGGATGCAGACCCCAATCCCCACCCCAGGGGTCTCTGCAGGGGATGCAGACCCCCCTCCCCAGCCCGGGGGTCTCTGTAGAGGCTGCAGACCCCAATCCCCACCCTGGGGGTCTCTGCACAGGATGCAGACCCCCTCCCCAGCCCGGGGTCCCCGCGGAGCCCACCCGGATGAACTGCTGGAAGCGCTTGTCCCGGGCCAGCAGGTCCTTGTACTCCTTGAGCGCCTTGGTGTGCTTGCTGCAGAACTCGGCGTAGGCTTTGCGCAGCTGCTCCGCGCTCGGGCCCGAGAACTTGGCGGCGGGAACGACGAGGGGACATGGGTGAGCGCGTCCTCCCCCTTCCGCCGTCCGCGCCCCAAAGCGTCCCGGGTCTCCCCCAAACCCGTACCCCCCATCCCCTCAAGCCCACCTGGGTGACGAGGATGTCGCCGAGGCGGTCGATGACGAAGTTCTTGTTGCTGTCCTGGGCCAGCGACTCGCGGCGCCGCTCCAGGAGCTGGGCCAGGAAGCGCTGGTGGATGTGGCTGAGCTCGTCGAGGCAGGGGAAGATGCGCTGCACGGTGCCGGGGTCCAGCTGCAGCTCCTCCAGCATGGCCTTGCGGAACAGCGCGCCCATGATCTTCAGCGTCCGCACGTGGTGCAGCTCCGTCTGCATCAGCTCTGCCGGGGCACGGCGCCGTCACGGCGGGCACGGGGATGGCACAGAGGGGACAGGGGGACGGGGACAGAGGGGACAGGGACAGGGGACGGGGACAGAGGGACGGGGACAGAGGGACGGGGACAGGGACAGAGGGGACAGGGACAGAGGGACGGGGACAGGGACAGAGGGGACAGGGACAGAGGGACGGGGACAGGGACAGGGACAGGGACAGAGGGGACAGGGACAGAGGGACGGGGACAGGGACAGAGGGGACAGGGACAGAGGGATGGGGACAGGGACAGGGACAGAGGGGACAGGGACAGAGGGATGGGGACAGGGAGAGGGGCAGAGGGGACAGGGATGGGGACAGGGACAGGGACAGAGGGACGGGGACAGAGGGGACAGGGACAGAGGGATGGGGACAGGGAGAGGGGCAGAGGGGACAGGGATGGGGACAGGGACAGGGACAGGGACAGGGACAGAGGGGACAGGGACAGGGACAGAGGGGATAGGGATGGGGACAGGGACAGGGACAGGGACAGGGACAGGGACAGGGACAGCACAGAGGGGACAGGGACAGGGACAGGGACAGGGACAAGGACAGGGACAGGGACAGGGACAGGGAGAGGGACAGGGACAGGGACATGGATATGGACAGGCACAGCGCAGAGGGGACAGGGACAGCCCCCCCAGGGACAGCACAGAGGGGACAGGGATGGGGACAGGGACAGAGGGGACAGAGGCAGGGACAGGGACAGCACAGAGGGGACAGAACCCCGACACAGCCACCCAGCCTGGCCCTGTGTCCCCGTGACTCCATCCCCATCCCCGCATCCTCCATCCTGTCCCTGCGTCCCCATTCCCGCTTCCCGCGCCCCTGTCCCGTCCCACGTCCCCCATCCCCGTGCCCCTCTCCCACCCTCACATCCCCTGTGCCCTCCTCCCTGCCCCGTCCCCGCGTCCCCACGTCCCCTCACCGTAGATGACGTCCTGCCGCTTCATGACGTCCATGCGGTGCTGCTGCAGGAAGCTGTTATCCACCGCCAGGCTCCAGGAATCCGCCTCGAACTCCTTCCCGTCCGCCTCCAGGTCGCTCAGCAGCTGGCTCAGGATGACGTCCGGGCCTGCAGGTGACACCCCGGTGGGACACGGGAGCCCCCCGCGCCCCCCATCCCCGTCCCCTCCCCGCCGCGTCCCCCCCACCTTCGTCGATCAGCGACTCCACGGAGAGCGTCCGGTTGCGCATGTTGAGGGAGTCCGTGGACTGGGACAGGATCCGCCGGATGCCCAGCGGGGAATCGTCGTTGAACGTCCTGGGGGACGGCGCGGGGACACGGTGGGGACGCCGGTGACGCCCCCGGGTCCCCCCTGTGTGTGTCCCACCCCCCCAGTCCCCGGTTCCCCGCCCTTACCCCGAGATGTTGGTGGTGGAGACGCTCTTGGACAGGGACAAGGAGGGGCGGCCGCGGCGGGGCCCCAGCAGCGTCTGCCGGAAGCTCTCCGAGGGATAAATGGCGGAATTGGGGCGCTCCCGGATGGCATCTGGGGTGGGGGGCAGCGGGGGGTCGGCGCTGGGACCCCCCCCGGCACCCCCCGGGCTGTGCAGGGACCGAGGGGAGGGGAGGGGAGGGGAGGGGAGGGGAGGGGAGGGGAGGGGAGGGGAGGGAAGGGAAGGGAAGGGAAGGGAAGGGAAGGGAAGGGAAGGGAAGGGAAGGGAAGGGAAGGGAAGGGAAGGGAAGGGAAGGGAAGGGAAGGGAAGGGAAGGGAAGGGAAGGGAAGGGAAGGGAAGGGAAGGGAAGGGAAGGGAAGGGAAGGGAAGGGAAGGGAAGGGAAGGGAAGGGAAGGGAAGGGAAGGGAAGGGAAGGGAAGCCTCCCCCGCTCACTCTTGTTGCGCAGGGACACCGACTGCAGGGCTGAGCTGTTCTTCAGCAGCGCCGCCTTCTGCTGCTGCGGGGGAGCGGAAACGTCACTGTCCCCGCGTGTCCCCGATCCCCGCATCCCCCTGGATCCTTCATCCTCCCCTGGATCCCTCAGTCCTTCAGATCCCTTATTTCCCCAGATCCCTCATCCCCCCCTGGATCCCTCATCCCCCTCAGATCCCTCATCCCCCTGGATCACTCATCCTCCCCTGGATCCCTCAGTCCTTCAGATCCCTCATTCCTTCAGATCCCTCATTTCCCCAGATCCCTCATGCCTTCAGATCCCTCATCCCCCTCAGATCCCTCATCCCCCCGGATCCCTCATTCTCCTGGGTCCCTCATCCCCCCAGATTTCTCATCCCCCCCAGGTTTCTCATCCCCCTCAGATCCCTCATCCCCCCGGATCCCTCGCCCCCCGCGCTCACCTTCTGCTTCACCTTGGTGCAGTTGGGCAGGGTGTCCTTGCAGCGGTTGTGGATGGTGACGTTGCAGGCTGTGTGGGGGGACACGGGGAGGTGACGGAGGGGACACGGGGACCCTCCTGCCACCCTCCTGCCACCCGTCCTCCCCCGGGCGCTGACGGGAGCAGCTGGGGCGGGAATGCGGCCGGGTGCGGATCGCACGGAGCTGCAGCTGCCAGGGAACAGCTGCCCCGAGGCCGAGGGCACCGCGCCACAGCCGGGGCCACCGACGCCAGCTCAGGGCCACCAACACCAGGATGTGCCACGGTGGAGAAACCATCTCCTTCTCCAGGACACAAACCCGGGAGGATCCGGGCTCTGGGAACGGGCCCACGCGGAAAAACCGTCTCGGAGAAGCCGCCGTGGCACAGTCATCCTTGGAGAGGCCACCCCGAAAAAGCCGTCCCAAAAAAAAAGCCGCTGCGGCAAATCCAAGCTGGCGAAGCCACCCCAGCAATCCCGCCCCAGCAAAGCCACCCCAAAAAAAGTCATCCCAAAAAAAGACTCCTCAGCAAAGCCACTGCGGCAAAGCCACCCCGGCAAAAGGCGCCATGGAAAAGACACCCCGGGAAAAGCCGCCCTGGAAAAGTCACTGCGGCAAAGCCACCAGAGAAAAGTGACCCTGGCAAAGCCGCCAAAGAAATGTCACCCTGGCAAAGCCACCACAGAAATGTCACCCTGGCAAAGCCACCAAAGAAAAGTGACCCTGGCAAAGCCACCACAGGAATGTGACCCTGGCAAAGCTGCCACAGAAAAGTGACCCTGGCAAAGCCGCCACAGAAAAGTGACCCTGGCAAAGCCACCCCAGAAATGTGACCCTGGCAAAGCCACCCCAGAAATGTGACCCTGGCAAAGCTGCCACAGAAATGTCACCCTGGCAAAGCCACCACAGGAATGTGACCCTGGCAAAGCCGCCGTGAGGAAGCCACCCCAGAAAATCCATCCTGGCAATTCCATTCCGGCAAAGCCACCCTTGGCAAAGCCCCACTGCGGCAAAGCCACCCCGGGAATTTCGTTCTGGAAAAGGTACCCTGGCAATTCTGGCCTGGCAAATCCGGCCCTGGCAAAACAATCCTGGAAAAACCACGAAGGAAAAGCCACCCCTGGCAAATTCACCTTGGCAATTCTACCCTGGCAATTCTGCCCTGGTAAATCCACCCTGGCAAAGCCATCCTGGAAAAATCACGAAGGAAAAGCCACCCCTGGCAAATTCACACTGGCAAATCCACACTGGCAAAGCCACCCTGGCAAAACAATCCTGGCAAAACCACGAAGAAAAGCCACCCCTGGCAAAGCCACCCTGGCAAATCCACCTTGGCAATTCTACCCTGGCAATTCCGCCCTGGCAAAGCCATCCTGGAAAAAACAGGATGGAAACGCCACCCTGGCAAAGCCACCCCATCACATCGACCCCAGCCCTTCCACCCTGCCAAAACCACGATGGAAAAGACACCCCAGAGCAGCCAACCTCCACCCCCCCCTCCCAAAAAAACAACCCCCACTGCGGCAGAGCCACCCTGGCAACCCCACTCCGGAAAAACCACCGCAGCAAAGGCACCCCGGCAGTGCCGCCGTGCCAACGCTGCCCTGGCACATCCCTCCTGGCGCATCCCGCTGGAACATCCCCCCCGGATCCCTCCCGGCTCCCCCCCGGGCACTCACTGGGACACACGAGCGCTTCCTTGGCCGTGATGCTCTTGTTGCAGGCGAAGCACATGGTCATGCCGGACACGGAGATGGTGGTGAAGAGGTGTCCGTTGGTGTAACGAGCGTCCTTCTCCTTCCCTTCCTTCATCCTCTCCTTGTCTTTGCCCTGCCCGGAGAGCGGCACCGGGCGCCTGACGGGGCTGCGGCAGCGAGGCCGGGCCGCCGCAGCTCCTCGGGGCGCCCTGCTCATGGCCGCGGGGGGCCGGGGGAGCTGCGGGGAGCCCGAGGGGAGCCCGGAGCAAGGGGAGAGAGCCCGGAGCTCCCTGCGCTGGCTCCCGCTTCCCAGCATCCCGTCTCCAAGGCAACCGGAGGCTGCGGGGAGAGATCCAGAGATTCCCCCCACTCCTCCTCCCCTTCCCTGCCCAATGGGGACGGGGTGCGGGGGCGCAGCCGGGGGGTGACGCTGCCCCATGGAGGAGGGGGGGGGGGGCTTGGGGACATCATCTTGCACCCCCCAACCCTTTATTTTTAGGCGAATTGAGGGGTTTGAGCTTTTTTTTCCCCCACCCCCTAAAAAAAAAAAAAAAAAAGAGGGGGGTCGGTAACCGGCTGAGCCCCCGCGGGTTTGGGGGTTTTGGGGGTTTTGGGGGTTTTGGGTTTCCCGCACGGAAAAAGGGGAGCGAGGTGGTGTCACCCCGAGTGTCGCCGCGCTGGCCACGGGCACAGAGAGCTCTTTGTGCCCCCCCCGTGTCCCCCCCCGGCCATCCCGGCCGCGCCTGGCACCGCGGCTGAGCCCGGGGCGCCCCCGAGCAACAGCCCCCCAAAAACGGCGGCGCTCCGGGACCCCCCCCAGTTCCCCTTCCCAAGGCCCAAAGGGGGGTCCCGGTGTTCATTCCCTGCTCCTGACCCCCCCCCGAGAGCGGGGGAGAAGCTGAGAGACCCCCGAGGAGAGGGAGAGGAGGGGAGGAAGAACGGGGGGACCCCAGGGAGAGGAGCGGGACCCCCCCGAGTGGGACCCCAGGGTCACCCCGGGGGGCTCGGGGGTCTCACCCGCTCGGGGCTCGGGGGTCTCTCCGCCTCCCGGTCCGCCGGGAACGGGGCGCAGGAGCAGCAGCACATCCCGGACCCCCCCCGACCCCTCCCCGGGCGCCTCTGGCCGCGACATCGGCCGCGACATCGGCGGCGACATCGGCCGCGACATCGGCCGCGACATCGGCCGCGACATCCGCCCCGCGCGCGATTGTTCCCGCCCGCTTGTTTGTTTTCCTTTGATTTCTTTTTTTTTTTTTTCCTTCCCCCCCCTCCTCTCTTTGCTCCGCCGGTTTTGTTTGGTTTTCTTTTCTTTTCGTCCCCTTTTTTTTGTTGTTGTTCTTTTATTTATTTTCTTTCTTTTTCTCTCTTTTTTTTTCTCCTCCCTTTATCCGCTTTCCTCTCTTTTTCTTTATTTTTTCTTTTTTTTTTCTTCGCTTCCCCTTTATTCTTTTTTCCCTTTTCTCCCCTATATTTTTTTCACCTTTCCTTCCCTCCACTTTCTTTCCTTTATCTTTCCTTTCCCTTTCCTCCCCCGATTTTCTCTCCTCTTTTATCCATCCCCCATTTTTTTACTGTTTCCCCCCTTTTTTTACCGTTTCCCCCTTTTTTTACCGTTTCCCCCTTTTTTTACCGTTTCCCCCCTTTTTATCCTCATTTCCCCCTTTTTACTGCATTTATCTTCCAAACCGATTTCCCTTTCTTTCCCGCTCTTTATTCCCCCCTTTTTTACATCTTATTTTCTTTTCCCCCCCCCTCCACACTTTTTCTCTCTATTTTCTTTTTCTTTCTCTGAACCTTTTTTCCTTTTTTTTTCCCCCCCCCCGACTTTTCTTCCCTTTTTCCCCCTCCGCTTTTCTCTTTTACCATTTCTCCGGTTTTTTCCCCCATTTTGGGCCCCCCCCGCCCCGAAGGAAACCGAACCGCGCCAGACAAAGGCGGGAGCCGCCATCGCTTCCTGCCCCCCCCCGCCCCGGCCCCCGCCCCATCTGGGGGTCCCCACCGAGACCCCCCTCCTCAAAAAAAACCCCCTCGGGGGTCTCGGTGGGGTCTCTCCCACCGGCGAAACCCCCCCCCAAAAAAAAAACCACTGTGAGAATTTGGGGGGGGGGTCCCGCATTTTTTCACCCCTCTGCAAGGTTGGGGGGGGACCCACCGCAGGTTTTTTTTGGGGGGGGGGTGTCACCAAACCCTAAAAAACCGCGTGGGGGGGGGGAAACAGCGGCCGCGCCCCCCCCCAAAAAACCCCCAAGGCAAAGAATCCCCCCGGCACCCCCAAAGCCCCCCCCAGACAAACCGGGGTGTCGGGAACACGCGGCTGCTCCGTGCGGGGGAAATTTCGGGGTCCCCGCGAGTCCGCGCGGCGCGGGGGGGGGACGCGGGGGGGGGCGGAGGAAGTTTCAGCGCTTTAAATAGAGCCGGGGGAATTTTTTTTCTTTTTTTTTTTTTGATTTTTTTCGGGTTCCTGTTCCGGAACAGAGCTCGGGAGGAGTTTTTGGGGTGCGCTCAGATCCTCTCGTGAGGGGGGGGGGGGGCTCAGGGTGTGAAAGGGGGGAGCCCCCACCCTAAAATCCCGCCGGGATGGAGCTGAACCCCTCCCAAAAAGGGAAAAAAAAAAAAAAAATCCAAAAAACAACCGGAGTTGCTGAAGGGGATGAGCGCTCCCCTATTTTTTTTTTGGGGGGGGGCTTCCCCCTTTTTTTGGGGACTCTCCCCCCTCTCTTTGGGATTTCTGCTCCCACCCCGGCGGCGAACAAAGCCGGAGCCGAGGCAACAAAGACCCCGCGGGGCCGGGACGGGAAAGGCGGGGGGATCCCGGCACCGCCTCCCCCCTCCCCAAAAAAACACCCCAGAGGGTGACACCCCCAGACCCCCCAACCCCAAAATTTCAACCCTCAAATTTCCCCTCTCAACCCTCAAATTTCCCCCCTCGACCCCCAAATTTGCCCCCCCCAGAGGTTTGAAGCCCCCGGATTTTGGGGGGGTCCGGGCTAAGGGGACCCCCCCCGTGGTGTTTTTGGGGGGGTTACGGGGAGGGGGAGGCGCTGCTGCCCCCCCCCCCCCCCCAAAGCAGGTGGGGATCCCCCCGGAAAGCCGCAATGAGGAGGTGGGGGGGGTCCCCCCAAATGTCCCCTCCCAGCCGAGGGGGGGCTCGCGCTGATTTTGGGGATCCCCTGGGGGTCACCGAACCCCCCCCGCCCTGGTCCTGGGTGGGGCGAAAATATCTCGGACGAAACTTTCTTTAAACAAACAACCAAAAAACCCAAATTTCCTCCCCCCGCGGGCGGCGCGGGGATCGAGAACCACTTCCCCCTTCCACAGAACCGCCCCCGAACCCCTAAAACCGCCAAGAACCCCCCCAAAACCCTCCCCTAAACCCCCCCCCGGGGGGTGGGGGCACCCCCAAAATTCCCCCCGCTGCCCTCAAGGCTCAGCCCCAACTCAGCGCATCCAAGAGCGGCTCCGGCGTCAAAAAAAAATCCGGAAAAATTTTGGGGTGCCCCGAGATGCCGGCGGGGGTGGGGGGGTCACAGAGCGTTGTTGGCCCCCCCAGCACGGCCCCGCCCCAGCACGCAAAGCCCCCCCGAGCCCCCCCGGGCGTTTCGCCACGCCGGCGTTGCCACATGCTCGGGGCTCCCGGTCACGGGGAGCGCCCCGTGCCTCAGTTTCCCCGTTCTCCCAACTCTTTCCCCGGCGGGTTTTTGTCTTTACGGAGAGAGATAAAATTGGGGTGCGGGGCGGGGGGGGGGTCCCTAAAAACTTCTCTGCGTCCGTGTTCCCCCCCCCCCCCCGCCCCGCCCGCCCGGCAGGAGGGGCAAAGCGACTTCCTCATCCTCATCCTCGCGTCACCGCGGCGGAAAGGAGGATGAGGAAGAGTCGGGGGGATGTGGGGGGGGGGGAGATTTGGGGCGGCGGAGAAGTTTGGGGGGACACACGGGGGGTGAGGGGGTGCGGGCAGGGGGTCCAGCAGCACCCCCCGAGTCGCAACCGGGAGCGGTTTTTGGGGGGGGTCTGGACCCTTCCCCGCCCTCCGCCTGCTTCCATCGGGACCCCCCCATTGCCCCCCCCCCAAAAAAAACCCTCCCAAATCGCCGCGGCCGCGCGGGGCGGGGCAGAACCCCCGAGTCGGGGTGAGGGGGGACCCCAAAACTGGAGCGGGGTGGTGGAGAGCCCCCCACACAGCCCCAGCACGGGCTGGGACGGGGGGGGACCCCGCTCGGGGGCGGGGGGCGCTGCGCTGGCCGGGACCCGGGACCCACCTTGGCGCGATCGCTCCTGACTCGCGACAGCGACTCGATACGGGACATAATCCAGGGAGCGCTCCCGGCTCCCTCCCGGTGCTCTCCCTGCTCCCTCCCGGTGCTCTCCCGGTGCCTCCCGGTGCTCTCCCGGTGCTTCCCGGTGCCCTCCCGGTGCTTCCCGGTGCCCTCCCGGTGCCCTCCCCGTTCGTTCTCGGCTCCTTCCCGGTCCCTCCCGGGGCTCCCGGTTCCTCTCGGTCCCGCCCCACCGGGGGCGGATCGCGCCGCCCCCCGGCCTCGTGCTGCCCGCGGGGCCTTTGTTCGAGCGGGGTCCCCGGGATCCAGCCGGGAATCCCCGGGATCCGGCCGGGATCATCATCATCCCCCGGGATCATCATCATCATCATCACCATCATTCCCCGGGGATCGGCGCCGCGCCATCCTCTGGGATCGGCTCCCAAGGATCCCAAGGGATCAGAGTCGGGACTCAGCCCAGCTCTGGCCGCCACAGAGCAGAAATCCCGAGGGATCTGGAATCCAGAAACCCCAAAGGATCCGTTCCAGCAACCCCCTGGGATCCGTTCCCTCGATTCCCAGGGATCATTTCCCTCCATCCCCTGGGATCCGTTCCCTCCATCCCCTGGGATCCGTTCCCTCCATCCCCAGGGATCATTTCCCTCCATCCCCTGGGATCCGTTCCCTCCATCCCCAGGGATCCATTCCCTCCATCCCCAGGGATCCATTCCCTCAGTCCCCAGGGATAATTTCCCTCAATCCCCTGGGATCCATTCCCTCAGTCCCCTGGGATCCATTCCCTCAATCCCCAGGGATCCGTTCCCTCCATCCCCTGGGATCCGTTCCCTCCATCCCCAGGGATCCGTTCCCTCCATCCCCTGGGATCCATTCCCTCAGTCCCCTGGGATCCGTTCCCTCCATCCCCTGGGATCCGTTCCCTCCATCCCCTGGGATCCATTCCCTCAGTCCCCAGGGATCCGTTCCCTCCATCCCCAGGGATCCATCCCCTGGGATCCGTTCCCTCCATCCCCAGGGATCCGTTCCCTCCATCCCCTGGGATCCGTTCCCTCCATCCCCTGGGATCCGTTCCCTCCATCCCCTGGGATCAGCCCCTGCAGCCGCCCCAGATCACGGCGCGGCGCCGCTCGGGATCGCTCCCCAGGCACATCCCGGCTCACTCCGAGCATCCCCCGTGGCCGCCCCTCGGAGCCTCCCCTGCCCCGGCCCCCGCAGCCCGGATGCGGCCCCAAGTCCAGCCCTTCCTCTCCGTGCCTCAGTTTCCCTCCCTGACACGCTCCTGGAAACCCCCGGCCTTTGGGAACAGCCCCCCGCTCCCATCGCAGGACGCCACACCAGGACCGGGATCCCAAAAGGAAGCAGCAAATCCCAGGGAAACTCCACCGCTCCCAGAGCTCCCCGCCGCCGCCTCCCGGGATACCCCAAAGCGCCGTTTTTGGGGTGACGCAAATCCCAACTCCGTTTTGGGGCTTTCATCTCCCGACCGCAGCAAATCCAGGCTGGACCCTTCCCGGGAGAGCCCCTCCACGGCTGCTGCCGCTTCCTTGGGGATGGAAAATCGGGATAAAGGCGCTATTTTGGGGGAAATGTTGTTTTTTTTCCCCCATAAAACATCTGTCTGGGAGAGGCCCTGGCGCCGGGAGCTGGGCTGGCGTCACCCGGTTGAACATTAACTCCGGCGGGATAAGCCAGGATTTATCGGATCAGTCCCGCTCCCGCTCCGAGATAACGCTCCCGGTCCCGGCTGCGGCTTTTTTTGGGGGGGACCCCAAAGTCCCCAAGTGTCACCTGGGGACCCCCTCCCCCGAGTTTTGGGATGCAAGCGGCTCCTCAGGGAATTAAATAAATTCAATTTATCCCGCATTTCCCAAGCCCGGCGGCACCGAGGGGACGGGAGCGAGCGACGCCGGCAGCGCTCGGATTAATGAATAACCAGGAAAAGGCAGCGGTGTCACCATTCCCCGCTGATTCCCTATGGAAAACAGAGTCCCTGGAAAGGAAACGCGGCCCCACAAGCCCCGCGGGATGAAGGGTGGGATGGCAATTCCCGGGGAAAAGTTTTTGGGATCCGGGAGAAAACATCCAACGCGCCCAACCCGGGATGGGAGCGGATCCGTGGAGGCGTCTGGGCCTCGATTCTGATTCATTCCCGACTCATTCCCGGCTCCTTCCCGGGCCGCCAAGGCTGGATTTTAATTAAAATGCGGATGTTAATTAACTCCCGGTCACCAAAGCGGATTCAAACCCTCGGGGGGCCCCCGGAGCCGGGGGGGGGGACGTGGCCAGACTCCCCCTTTCACCCACAGTCCCGATCCCTCATTTCCTCCCGGATACGCCGGGATTCGCTTTTTCTCTCTCCTCCCCGGCCGTTACCCCAAAACAGCCAGAAAACTGCCCCAAAACTGCTCCAAAACTGCCCCAAAACTGCCCCAAAACTGCTCCAAAACTGCTCCAAAACTGCCCCCAAACTGCCCCCAAACTGCCCCAAAACTGCCCCAAAACTGCCCCAAATCTGCCCCAAACTGCCCCAAAACTGCTCCAAAACTGCCCCAAAACAGCCACAAAACTGCCCCAAAACTGCCCCAAAACATCACTAAAAACAGCCCCAAAACAACCCAAAATCAACCCGAAATCAACCCCAAAACTGCCCCCAAACTGCCCCAAAACCACGGGAGAAAACCCCGGAGGCCTCCAGAGGTGACCACGAGGGTCCCGGGGCTGGATTTGGGGGCGTCTCCCAGGGACCCCCAGGACCCGGGGTGGGGGCCGCTCCCCCCAAAACGTGGCGGGATAATATTATTATTATTACTATTGTTACTATTATTGTTATTATTGGTCCCGAAATAACCTTTGGGGGAAGAAATAATTTCTTCCACATCGGGACCGACCCCATCCTCGCCCCCCCCAGCGCACCCCAACTCCCGGGCGCCGTTTTTCCCCCCCCTACAAAATCCCGAAGGAAACCAACGGGGGGGGAAAAAAAAAAAACCCCAAACCACTAAATCCCGAATTTCGGCGCGTTCCGGGATGTCGGGATGAGGCTGGAGCCATCCCGCCGGGAGCTTCCGGATCCAGCGGCTGCTCCAGGCGGGATTTGGAGCCCCGGGGTGGGGGGGTCGCGGGGGCCCCCCCCCCAAAGATGGGAACAGCTGGCGACTGATCCGGCGGGAAGAGCGAGAGGAGGAGGAGGAGGAGGAGGTCGGGGATTAACGGCTCCGCGTGGCGGCAAATCGGGGCCGTCCTGGGGGGGGGCGAGCGAGGTTTGACCCCCTCCTCCTCCCCCCCCAAAAAAAATAAATCGGGAACAAAGCCGCGTCCCCTCGTGCCTCAGTTTCCCCCCACCCCGAGGGGCCTCAATCGGGGCGCGGAGGAGGTGGGGGGGGACGACACCCAGCGCCCCCCGAGTCACAAAAACGCCTCGGGAAGAGGCGGGAGATGGGAAACTGAGGCACGGCAGGGGAAGGAGAGGGAGGGAAACATTCCCGAGGAAGGGATGGCCGCAGGAAAGGCCGGGATGAGCCGGGCTGGGGGAAGGGGGGTGTGGGGAATCCTCTCCCTGAGCACATCCCGAAGTCTGGAAAACAGCGAGGGACGGAGCCGGGAAAGCGAGGCACGGCCGAGCATCCATGAACGCCTCCCGTTATCCCGCCGTTATCCCGCTGTTGTTTTTGTGTTTTTTTCCCGTTGTTATCCCGCCGAGCCCATCCCACGCCCCGCTCCCGGGTTCTTTTTGTTGCCGTTGTTGTTTTTCTTTCCCCTACCTTTGTCTTCCCGGTCATCCTGCGGATGAAGCTGAGGGTCCTGTCCAGGGGGGTCCCTTCCCGGCCCGGGGGGGTCCCCGCCTCCCCCGCCAGCCGCTCGCGGCTCCCGGAGCTGCAGGAGGAGGATCCCGCTGGACAATCCCGCCGGACAATCCCGCTGGATGGCGAACCCCGCTCTGTCCCCGCCGGGAACGGGGAGGAGCGTGCGTGTCCCCTCCCCGCTCCCAGCCGGGCCAGCGCCGAGCCCCCCGCCCCCGTGACCCCCGCCCCTCTTCCCGGGGCTCTCCCGCGTCTCCGCCCCTCGATTTGGGGAGGGGGTCCCGGGTTTGGGGGGGGTCCTGGTTCCTTGGGGACATCCCGGGATGGGGACAAATCACCCGCGGGGCGGGGCGGGGGGACAAAAGCCACCATTGGAGGGGACAAATCCTCCTTGGAGGGGACGAGCCACCCTTGGAGATAAATCACCTTCAAGGAGGGGACAAAATCACCTTCAGATGGGGACGAGCCACCTTTGAAGGGGGGAAAAGCCCCGTCCTTTGTGACGCGGCCATTCAGGATGGCGTGTCCCTGTCCCCTCTCCCTGTCCCTGTCCCTGTCCCCTGTCCCTGTCCCTGTCCTTCTCCTTGTCCCCTCTGTCCCCATCTCTATCCCCATCCCTGTCCCTGTCCCCTCTGCCCTGTCCCTGTCCCTGTCCTCATCCCTGTCCCTGTCCCCATCCCTGTCCCTGTCCCTGTCCCTGTCCCTGTCCCTGTCCCTGTCCCCTCTGTCCCCATCCCTGTCCCCTCTGTCTCTGTCCAGTCCCTGTCCCCTCTGTCCCTATCCCTGTCCAATCCCTGTCCCATCCCTGTCCCCTCTGTCCCCATCCCTGTCCCATCCCTGTCCCATCCCTGTCCCATCCCTGTCCCGTCCCTGTCCCCTCTGTCCCCGTCCCTGTCCCATCCCTGTCCCATCCCTGTCCCTATCCCTGTCCCGTCCCTGTCCCGTCCCTGTCCCCTCTGTCCCCGTCCCCGTCCCGTCCCTGTCCCTGTCCCTGTCCCATCCCTGTCCCCTCTGTCTCATCCCTGTCCCTGTCCCTGTCCCCTCTGTCCCCATCCCTGTCCCATCCCTGTCCCCTCTGTCCCCATCCCTGTCCTCGCTCGTCCCCGCGGGGCTCCCGTCCAGCCCCCGGCGTGACGATTGCTAATGAGGACGGGAATGGGCCGTGACAGGCGGGGAGGGGACAGGACAGCGAGGGGGACGCGGAGGGGACAGCGAGGGGGACGCGGAGGGGACAGCGAGGGCACTCACCCGCTGACCAGGCTCTGCTGCGAGGCGAACGGGGGGATTTCGGCAGCTGGGAAAAAAAAAAGGGAAAAGGGATTTTAAAAAGGGGACCGGGGGGGGGCCGTAATTAACTGCGGCGGCAGCGCCATCGATTTTGGGTCGTTACCCGGGAGGTCGGAGCAGGGACAGTGCCGAGGGGACACGAGGGTCCCGAGGGTGGGGACAGACTCACCCTCCTCGCCGGGGACGCTGGCGATGACACCGAGGGACGCGGATTTGGAGCGGGACCAGCCCCGGGAACGAGCCCTGGCCCGGGGCGCCGGGAGCCTCCAGGCGTCCTCCTGCCAGCGGGGACAGGGACAGTGCCACCCTCACCGGCCCCGGAGTGTCCCCTCCCCGACATCGGTCCCCAAAAGGGAGCGGCTCCCTGTCCCAAAGCCACCCAGGATGATGGCAGAGGCACAAAGGACGATGACAAAGCCACCGGGACTGCGGCAAAGCCACTCAAGGTGACGACAAAGTCACTCTGGGCGCCGGCGAAGCCACCCGGGACGATGGCAAAGCCACCCAAAGCCATGACGGGGTCACCAGAAACGGTGACAACGCCGCTGGGGACGATGACAAAACCACTCGGGGCCACGACAAAACCACCCGAGGATGACGAAGCCAGCCGAGGAGGGACGGCAAAGCCACCCAGGACGGGACTTTGTCACCGCCAGCTCGGGGCGGGGGGGACGCTGGGTGAGCCCCGGGGGTGACAGGAGGGTCCCTACCTGCGCCCTCCTGACATCGGCCTCGTCCTCCTCGTCCTGCGAGAGCAGCGAGTCCAGCTCGTCGCTGCTGTGCACCAGGGGGGCTCTCCGGGGGTCCCTGCGGGGCCCCCCCAGCCGCTCCACGCTCCCGCTGCGGGGTGGGGACACACGGGGACCTTCAGCCGGGGGGACGCCCCCGAAGCCGGCGTCCCCACACGGGGAGAGCCCCGGATTTGGGGCTGGGGCTTTGGGGTCCGTCGCCGTACCTGAGCTGGCCGTAGCCCGGGATCCCCCGCGGATCCTTTCCCGGCTCCCAGCTGTGCCGGCGGAAGGGATCCAGGGAGCTGCGGAGGGTCCCGGATCTCCGCAGGGGAACCCCGGGGGTTCGCTCTTCCTCCTCCTCCTCCTCCTCCTCATCCCAGGCCGTGCCGGGCTCCAGGACGGACACGCAGCGGCGCCTCAGGGGCGGGACCCCCGGGGGGAAACCGCGGCAGGGAGCTGGGGTGATCTGGGGGGGCTCCAGGGCGTGGGGGGGCTCCAGGAGTCGGGGGTCTTCCAGGATCTGGGGGTGGTCCGGGATCTCGGGGGGCTCCCGGTGCTGCTCAGGGCCGGACGCTGCGGGAACGGGGTGTGGAGGGGTCAGGGGGGGCCCAGAGGTGAATTTGGGGGGGGGTCTCAGCCGAGCCCTGTGCTCTCAGCCCCCCCACGGAGCGTTCTGGGGACATTCCCGGTCCCGGCCGTGTCCCCACGGCGCAGGAGGGTCCCCAAATCCATCCCCCCCCCACTCAGGTGGAGCTCTGCTGGTTACTCATTAAACAGCCAGGAATTCGGCCGGGAATGAGAGGGAATGGGAATGGGAACGGGGATGGGGATGGGAATGGGAATGGTGGAAATGGGAACAGGAACGGGAACGGGAACGGGAATGGGAATGGGAATGGTGGAAATGGGAACAGGAACGGGAACGGGAACGGGAATGGGAATGGGAATGGTGGAAATGGGAACAGGAATGGGAACGGGAATGGGAATGGGAATGGGAATGGTGGAAATGGGAACAGGAATGGGAACGGGAATGGGAATGGGAATGGGGATGGGGATGGGAACGGGAATGGGAATGGGAACAGGAACGGGAACCCCTGCCCCAAGGGGGACCCTGGATGTGGCTCATTCAACCCCCGAAATTCCCACCTCCTGAGGGGTGGGAAAACCCCCGTGGAGGGGCCTCAGGGGGCCTCAGTGGGACCGGGGGGCACCTGGGATCTGGGATGGGACCTGGGGTGGATTTGGGATGGGATCTGAGCGGGTTTTGGGGCCAGGATCTGAGATGGGATCTCAGCCTGGCCACGGCCCCCTAAAAGGCCAAACGAGACTTTTGGGAAACCCCTGGGAATCCCGACACCCCTCCCAAAACCCCGGCACCCCCTGAGCATCCCGACCCCGCTGCTCCTGCTGGGACCATGTCCCCCCTCCTGGCCTTGATCCAGGGGGATCCCGAGCTGCTCCCGGTGGATCCCACGCTGCTCCCAGAGGATCCCGAGCTGCTCCCTGCAGATCCCAGATGGCTCCCGATGGACCCCAGGCTGCTCCCTGTGGATCCCAGGCTGCTCCCAGAGGATCCCGAGCTGCTCCCTGCAGATCCCATTCTGCTCCCTGTGGATCCCAGGCTGCTCCTGATGGATCCCGAGCTGCTCCCGGTGGATCCCACTCTGCTCCCAGAGGATCCTGAGCTGCCCCAAATGGATCCCAGGCTGCTCCCTGTGGATCCCAGGCTGCTCCCTGTGGATCCCGAGCTGCTCCTGATGGACCCCAGGCTGCTCCCTGTGGATCCTGAGCTGCTCCCTGCGGATCCCACTCTGCTCCCAGAGGATCCTGAGCTGGTCCCTGTGGATCCCAGGCTGCTCTGGAGGATCCCGAGCTGCTCCCTGCGGATCCCACTCTGCTCCCAGAGGATCCCGAGCTGCTCCCTATGGATCCTGAGCTGCTCCCTGTGGATCCCACTCTGCTCCCAGAGGATCCTGAGCTGCTCCCTGTGGATCCCAGGTGGCTCCCGATGGATCCCAGGTGGCTCCCGATGGATCCCATGCTGCTCCCAGAGGATCCTGAGCTGCTCCTGATGGACCCCGAGCTGCTCCCTGTGGATCCCAGGCGGTTCCTGATGGATCCTGGGCTGCTCCCTGCGGATCCCAGGCTGCTCCCAGAGGATCCTGAGCTGCTCCCTGTGGATCCCAGGTGGTTCCTGGTGGATCCTGGGCTGCTCCCTGTGGATCCCGAGCTGCTCCCGATGGATCCCGAGCTGCTCCCTGCGGATCCCACTCTGCTCCCAGAGGATCCCACTCTGCTCCCTGTGGATCCCGAGCTGCTCCCTGTGGATCCCAGGCTGCTCCCAGAGGATCCCGAGCTGCTCCCTGTGGATCCCACTCTGCTCCCAGAGGATCCTGAGCTGCTCCTGGAGGATCCCAGGCTGCTCCTGGTGTATCCCGAGCTTCTCCCACTGGATTTCCCCACTCCCCATGCACCAACCCGTGGCTCCCGGTCCCACAAACCCCAAATCCCGGCACCATTCCCAGACTCACCCCGCTGGGGACAGGGAGGGGACTGGGATGAGCTGGGATGAGCTGGGATGAGCTCAGCCGTTTTCCTGTTTTTACATTCCCAGCCCGGTCAGCTGATTTACAATTAAAAAAAAAAAAAAAACCCCTAAAAAAAATTCCCATTTTCCTTTCTGGATCTGCCGGGGAACGGCCACAAACGTGGAAGGATAAATACGGAATGAGGAAAAAAAATGAGGAGCAGAGGGCAGCTCCCGAGGGAAGGCCACAACCACGGGCTCCTCCCCAGGAACCACGAGGTCCCCGCGGATTTCGGGGCTCCCGGGCTCATCCCGGTGCAGGGAAAGCGCCGGGAAATCTCCCAGAAGCTGTCGGGAATCTCAGGATGCGAATCCAAGCTGCGGAGCCGGCTGGGAGAGGGACGGGATCCCGCAGCAGCTGCCCCCAAACCCCGAAATCCCGATCCTGGGGCTCGGGTGGGTTCGGATCCAACCCGGGATGCGGGAAGAGCGGGATCACTCCCAGAATGGGGAGTTTTGGAATTTCAGGAGCTGCTCCGAGATGGGAGCGGCCAAAACTCATCCGGGGGGATCGGGGGTCCCAAATCCCGGGGGGGAGAGGGGACAGCGGCTGCACCGCGGCTTTTCCAGGGGGATTTTCCAGCGGGGAAAATCCCGGGAAGGGTCGGGAAGCGCGGGGTGACAGCGGGGGGGCTCGGGGGGTGTCTGGCCGTGCTCGGGTCACCCCAGTGTCACCCAGTGTCACCCAGTGTCACCCCAATGTCACCCAGTGTCACTCCAATGTCACCCAGTGTCACCCAGTGTCACCTCAGGTGTCACCCAGTGTCACCCAGTGTCACCCCAGTTGTCACCCAGTGTCACCCCAGTGTCACCCCAATGTCACCCAGTGTCACCCAGTGTCACCCAGTGTCACCCCAGTGTCACCAAGTGTCACCTCAGGTGTCACCCAGTGTCACCCAGTGTCACCCAATGTCACTCCAATGTCACCCAGTGTCACCCAATGTCACCCCAGTTGTCACCCAGTGTCACCCCAGTGTCACCCAATGTCACCCAGTGTCACCCCAGTGTCACCCCGGTGTCACCCCAGTGTCACCCAGTGTCACCCAGTGTCACCCCAATGTCACCCCAGTGTCACCCAATGTCACCCCTGTTGTCACCCAGTGTCACCCAATGTCACCTCAGGTGTCACCCCAGGTGTCACCCAGTGTCACCCAATGTCACCCCAGTGTCACCCAGTGCCACCCCAGGTGTCTCCCAGTGCCACCCCAGGTGTCACCCAGTGTCACCCAGTGTCACCCCAGTGTCACCCCAGTGTCACCCAGTGTCACCCAGTGTCACCCCAGTGCCACCCCAGTGCCACCCCAGGTGTCTCCCAGTGCCACCCCAGTGTCACCCCAGTGTCACCCAGTGTCACCCAGTGTCACCCAGTGTCAGCCCAGTGCCACCCCTGTGTCACCCAATGTCACCGAATGTCACCCCAGGTGCCACCCCAGTGCCACCCCAGGTGTCTCCCAGTGCCACCCCAGTGTCACCCCAGTGTCACCCAGTGTCACCCAGTGTCACCCCAGGTGCCACCCCAGGTGTCACCCAGTGCCACCCCAGGTGTCTCCCAGTGTCACCCCAGTGTCACCCCAGTGTCACCCAGTGTCACCCCAGTGCCACCCAGTGTCACCCAGTGTCACCCAGTGTCACCCAATGTCACCCCAGGTGTCACCCAGTGTCACCCAGTGCCACCCCGGCCCTCCCTGCGGGCGATGGGGGCAGGGTGAGCTCGGTGCCACCCGGAAATTCCCAATTCCCGGCTCCCAGCCCGGAGATTCCCGATTCCCGGGGTCCCCGCGCGCCCTCCCCCGCTCTCCCAACAGCCCGGGAAGCGCTGGAAGAACCGGATCCCTTTCCCTGTTAACCCTTTTCCCGCAGATCCGGGGGCGCCGCTCCCCCCCTGCCCCGATTCCCTTTTCCCAGCGGTTTTTAGGGATCGGGAACGACCCCCGCCTCCCCCTCGGGGTCCAGGTTCCCCTTCCCGGCTCCCGGAGATCATTCCCATGGGATTTCTGGATAATCCAGCGGCGGGGAGGAGCTGGGAACCCCCAAAGCGCCGCGGGGCAGGGCGGGGGTGACTCCGTGCCTCAGTTTCCCCGCCTCAAGGGCAAGAATTCCTTCTCTCCCCCGCTCCTTGTCCCGGAGTTTTCCCACTTTTCCAAGGCGCTGCCGGCGGGATCCCGAACCCCCGCGGCTGAATCCCAGACCCGCGGGGCTGCTCCCACATCCCCACCTCGCCCCGCTTCCAGGCGGATCACACACCTCGGACAATCCCAGCGCCGCCGGATCCGGGCGGGATTTCATTTCCTGAGGGGGGTGGTGAAAATCAAATCAAATCAAATCAAATCAAAATTAAAAAAAAATTCCAGCGTGGAAGGAGTCAATCCCGGCTGGATCGGCTCCATCCCGCACCTGCGGGGCTCTCAGCACCCCCCGGGCTGGAAGCGATTCCCACCTACCAGGAATATCCGGCAGCATGGAAAAAAAGCTCCGGGGAGCTCGGAGAACTCCCAGAGCCTCGGCCGGGATTTCCCGGATCCAGTTAAAAAAAAATAAAAATAAAAAAATCCCCAAATTCCCTCAGCCGGGAGCTTGGGCTCCGTCCGTCTCCCCCGCGGGGTATTCCCGGGAATTTATCCCGCCGGGAATGTTTGCTCAAAGGAACGGGCGGAACCGGGACCTTTGCGCGAGGTGCCAGGAGGTGCCAACTCCCAGCCTTGGCCGCTCCCGAGGTTTTTCCAGGGATTCCTTCGGGTCCCTACCGCAGGCTCCGGGGCAGGGAATGAGGGTTTTTTTTTTTTTCCGGGGGTTAAATTTTGGTTTCTCCCGTTTCCTGGTTCCGAGGGTTCTCCTCCCCCCGGAGACCGACCGCGGGTGTTTGTGCGCAGAAACCTTTGGAATTGGGGCGGAAATTGGGAAGTCGGGGGTTAAATTCCTGCACGGAGGCTGGAGTGGGGGCTTTGGGTCCTTTCCAACCCACGCCAGTGATTCCGTGGCAGGAGGAAATCTCCTTCCCAGGAGATCCCGAAATGCCGGAAATATTCCAGGTGGAGTCCGTGACCTCCGAGGTCTTTTCCAGCCTGAATCATTCCATGATTTCCAAGGGGAACCTGGAACTGGATTCACCCTCACTGAGGGCGGGGGGGTCTCGATCCCACAGCTCCACCTCCGAAATCCAGGACCAACATTCCCGGCGCCAGGCGCGGGAGCAGCAGGATTTGGGATCAACAGGGACAACTCCTTATCCCAACAAACCCTTCCCTGAAACCCAACCCAGCCGCTGGGAACGAGGCACCGCCGCCCTCCTCCAGCCCTAAATCCCACGGGAATGGCACCAGGAGCCGGATCCCGGCGGGATCATCCTTACCCCTCATCCCGGTGAGGAGATTCCCGGCGCTCCGGTCCCCGGGGAGTTTCGGATCCCACCGGAGAATGAGGGGTGGGATGAGGGGGTGAGGAATTCCAGCCCGGGGACATTGCTCAGGGGACAAAGGGACACTGTTCCCCCGGGATCTCCAGCCACCAACACGGAATTCTTGGCTGTGGGGTGCCAAATATTGGATTACTTTTTTCTTTTTCTTTTTTTTTTTTTTTTTTTGGGATTATCTCCAAGCGTTCGCACCCAGATATCGGAAATTTTGAGGCAGCAAAATGCAATTTTTTATTTCCCGTGGAATGTCGGCAATTCCAGCGGCGTCGCGGTGAGAGGAATCGATGTCGCAGCAGCTCCGGAGGGAGGAACCCATGATCCCTGTGATCCCTGAGATCCCTGTGATCCCAATGATCCCTGTGATCCCAATGATCCCTGCGATCCCAGTGATTCTTGTGATCGTGGTGCTCAATCCCAGTGATCCCAGCACCTAATCCCAATGATCCCTGACATCTCTGTGATCCCAGTGACCCCAATGATCCCTGCGATCCTGATCCCACATCCCAATGAATCCCAGTGATCCTGGTACCGATCCCAATGAATCCCCGTGATCCCCATGATCCCAGTGATCCCTGTGATCCTGGTCCCTGATCCCAGTGATCCTGCTCCTGATCCCAATGATCCCAATGATCCCAATGATCCCAATGATCTCCGTGATCCCAATGATCCCAATGATCCCTATGATCCCCATGATCCCTGTGTTCCCTGTGATCCTGGTCCCTGTGATCCCAATGATCCCATTGATCCCCAAAATCCCAATGATCCCAATGATCCCCGTGATCCCCGTGATCCCAATGATCCCCGTGATCCCAATGATCCCTATGATCCCCGTGATCCCTGTGATCCCAATGATCCCCGTGATCCCAATGATCCCAATGATCCCAATGATCCCCGTGATCCCAATGATCCCAATGATCCCTATGATCCCCATGATCCCTGTGATCCCAATGATCCCCGTGATCCCAATGATCCCAATGATCCCTGTGATCCCCGATCCCCGCCATCCCCGTGGCCAATCCCCGCAGGAATCGCAGTTTTACTCCCCAAACCCCCAATCCCCCCCCCACCCCAAAAACCATTCCCTGGATGCCCGTCAGCGACATTCCCCCTTCCCGCTTCCCAAGATTCCCTCCCCAGCCCGTGGATCCGACCCCCGGCCGAGGCCCGGGGCGCTGGGAAGCGGCGGAATCCATGGAAAAGCGGGGCGGCGGCTCCGGTTAAACCAGGGGGTAGGAGGCGTAGCTGGCGATGCCGCAGAGGTTGGAGGCGTTCCGCGCCATCCGGATGTATCCCGCGTCTCCGAACCGCACACCCCAGCTTTGGGAGAACGCGCGAGGAAAACTCAGTGTTCAAAGTGCCGGAATCCCGGGATTCACGGAACCGTTGTGGGGCGGGGGGGGTGTTTGGAAAAGCCCTGGGAAATCACAGAGCTCAGTTTTGTCCCGAGGCTGCCGAGGCCACCGCGGAATTGTGTTCCCCGAAGCGCCACATCCAGGGAATTTTGGGCGGCTCCGAGTACAGGATCATGGAATTTTGGACCTTGTGGATCAACATTCCAACCCTTCCATGGGCCAAGAATAAGGATAAGGCCCTGAGGGATGAGGTGGGAATTTTTGGGGGTGTCCAGGGATGGGAATTGGGCTCTGATCCTTGTGGATCCCTTCTGACCAGGAATTTTCTGTGATTCCCTGTGGATTCCCAGGGTTTACCTGTTCTTCACCAGCCAGTATTCCTTGTTTTCCAGGGAGCCGTATCCCACCACCAGCACCCCGTGGTTCACCTCCTGCGAGCACTGGGGGTCATCGAACACCCCTGGGGAGGGAGAAAACCCGGAATTCCCAACAGATCCCAGCCTCCCTCTGAGGGATAAAACCCGGAATTCCCAACAGATCCCAGCCTCCCTGGGGAGGGAGAAAACCCGGAATTCCCAACAGATCCCAGCCTCCCTCTGAGGGATAAAACCCGGAATTCCCAACAGATCCCAGCCTCCCTGGGGAGGGATAAAACCCGGAATTCCCAACCCACCCCAGCCTCCCAAATCCCACATGGATTCCGAAGGTTTCCTCCCAACGAGGAAGGGTTCTGGGGCTCCAGAAACAGAGGATCGTGGACTTGGAAAGCCGGGAGATCCCTGCAGACCTCAAGCCCCGTCCCACTCCAGCCTCCCTCCAGGAGCTCAACCCCCGGAATTCCCGGATTCCGGCCGGTTCCCTCACCGGAGCGGTAGAGGAAGAAGCTGGGCCGGGTGGCGTCGATGGCCACGGCCACGGGGCCCACGGTGGCCACGGCGTCCCTGAGCGCGGCCTCGTCGCCCTGCGGCAGCTCCAGGAACCCGGAGCAGGAGGCGGCGCGGGCCGAGGCGTTGTAGCGGCACGTCCCGTTCTGCCGGGGCACGGGAGTGAGCCGGAGGGATCCGGGAGCGTTCCCAGAGCCCCCGGGAGCGTTCCCAGAGCCCCCGGGAGCGCCCTCGGCCCCGCGTTTCCCCGTCCTCGGGTTGGTTTGTGCCCCGCAGGGTTCTCCGCCCTTTTTTCCCTCAAAAATATCGTTCCACGAGTCTCCGTCTTCATCCTTCGCTTCACTGGGGTCTCCCTCCTCATCCTCCCTTTCCCTGGAGTTTCCATCTTCATCCTCCCCTTCCCTGGACTCTCCATCCTCATCCTCCCCTTCCCCGGAGTCTCCATCCTCATCCTCCCCTTCCCTGGAGTTTGCATCTTCATCCCCTTCCCTGGAGTTTCCATCCTCATCTTTCCCCTTCCCTGGAGTTTCCATCCTCATCTTTCCCCTTCCCTGGAGTTTCCATCCTCATCTTTCCCCTTCCCTGGAGTTTCCATCCTCATCCTCCCTATCCACAGGTGTTTCTCATTCCCTCAGTTTTTCCCGCTGCAGCCCCACATTTGGGAGAGTTAATTCCCACTTTTCCTCGGCTCGAGCTGTTGTTGCCCTGACCCATTTCCCGTGTTTTCAGGAGGCTCCTGACCCATTTTTCCTCTCCCCTCCAGCTCGTTGCCTAAGAAATGGTGAAATAACCAGGTAGGAATTCTGGCTCCTGCTCCAGTCACTCCCCTCCCAATAATCCCAAAGTTCCCGGGATGGGTTTGGATCTGGGAAAAGGGGGCAGGGGGGGGAACTGGATGGGAGAGGAGGAAGGAAAGCAGGATCGGAGCGAGCTGCAGTGGGGTTCCCGTGCGTTTTCCCAGAAATCTGCTTTTCCGAGCGCCGCCCGGGCCCACCTGAGCCGTGTAGGGATAGGATTCCTCGGACTCGATGCCGCCGTTGTCGATGATGTACTGGAACGCCTCCGTCATGAACCCCCCGGCGCAGCCCTTGTTCCCGTACATCCCCGAGCAATCCACCAAGTTCTGGGCGCTCAGGGACACCAAATTCCCGGTTTTCAGCTTCACCTGAGCTTCCAGCGCTCCCACGGCGCTGAAGGCCCAGCAGGATCCGCAGGCGCCCTGGGAGGAAGGCGGGAGAGGTTCAGGAGCTGCCCCAGGGAGCAGCAGGAGGCTCCCGGGATGAGGCTCACCTGGTTCTTCACCTCGGTCACGCACCCCTTGTCCCGCCAGTCCAGCGCCTCCGGGACGTCACCGAGCGCCCGGGATTGGGGCCGGGGTGCGGAATTCCGACGGGGGCGAGGACGGAGCCAGAGCCCCGTCAGCGAAGCCGCCACCTCCTCGCTGGTCTGGTGGGAAGGAAAAATCCCGCAGCGGGTGATTCCCGCTCTCTGTGAGCAGAGCGGGGATCCCGAGGAGGAGGGGTCGGGTTTGGGGAATCCTCAGCTCCTTGTTTTTCCATTTCTTTTCCAGATTTTCCTCAGAGAAGGAAAAGCTCAGCTCCAGCTCCCTGAATCCCCGGAAGCTGGGTCATTAAACCCCCCCCACAACTTCAGGAAAACAGAAGAGGGACGATCCATAAATATCCCCAAATGACCGGGACGGCTCCGTGCGCCCCGAATCCCTCCCCAAGGAGCTCTTTCCTCACAGAATTCCTGTCCCCGGCTGCTGGATCCCACCAGGACGGGCTGAGGGGGACGTGGGGAGTTTTCCACAGCTATCCCACACTCCAGGGGAATTCCAGAGGGCCGGAATCCCCACACCCACCATGTCTCCCAGGTGGTTCATCCCCAGCGTGTAGGAGCGGAGCCCCAGGGAGTGCTCCAGGTTGTGGAGGGTCACCAGCCGCAGGTTCTTCTCCCAGGTCAGGCGACGGAGCGAATCCTCCTGGAATTCCAGCAGGAGGGGGGAGCCCTGTGAGAGCCCCTCCGGAGCCATCCCGCCCCAGTTCATCCCAGTAAAGGCTGCCGGGAGCCCCAGCTGGATCACCCCTGGGGTCCAGCTGTGCCGTCGGATCTTCTCCTTCCCCCAGGAGAGCCCCCCAAAAATCCTGGGATATTCCCGGGATCCCTTGGGCACCCCCCCCGTGACATTCCCGTGACATTCCCACCTTGGGATGATATTCCTTCCCGTAGGTTTTTTTCCAGAGCTCCCAGTGCCGGTCCAGGGCGGGGTCGTGTTGTGCCAGGGCCAGCACCAGCAGGGCCAGGAGGGCGACGGGAGCCAGCGGCTCCATCCCGGGATTCGGAGCGGGAGCCGAGGGCTTGGAGCCTGGATTGACCCCTGGGTGACAAATCCGGTCTGGGCAGGGAGGTGACGACACCCCGGTGACCTGGTGATGCCACCGGCCCGCCCGGACACGCATCCCGAAATTCCCTGGAGGGGAGAATCCGGGAGCCGGCCCCGCGTCCGTGCGGACAGGCCGGGACACATCGGAGCCGCCCTGGCCTGGGGAACGCTCCCGGCACCTGCTGGGACAAATCCATACCCGAAAAAAATCCCCAAATTCCCTGGTTTTATCCAAGCGGTGCCCTCCAGGACGGGATACGCCGAAAATCCCGCAATCCGAGCGGGGGTCCGGGGTAAGACAGATCCCAAATCTGCACAAACCCACTTGTTTTGGTGTTTTACTTCCTCAAAGTGCTCCTGGCGAGCACTGTTATTATTCTGTAAACATCAAATCCACCCCGATTACCTCCAGAAGCCGCTCCGGGGGGATCCCGACCTCCAGCGCGGGGTGGGGGATCCGGGGCTGGATCCGGAGCGTTCCCAGCAAAGGGAACTCCGGGATTTGGGGCGCTCGGCGCCGGCGCCGCGGGGAGAAATCACGAGCCAGGAAATGAGGGAAGGAGGAACCGAAACCCCGAAATTTCGATTTTGCTTCAGATCCGGGGGGGAGCAGCGGGGCCGGAGCCCCCGGAAAACACCCGGGGAGGGAGGGGGCTCGTCCTTCCAGCACCCCGAAAATCCGGGATGAGGCTCCCACCAGAGCGGCTGGAGGGTGAGGATTGGATGGATTTTGGGAGCTCCAGGTGGGAATGGGGAGAGTTGATCCCACCAGAGCCAGATCCTGGGAAAACATCCCAGTTATTCCCTTTCAGACGGGAATGAGGGGACGGGAGGAGGATCCACGTCAGGATCAGAGCGGTGTGGGAAGCGGCAGGCACGGATATTCCCAGTTAATCCAGTTAAACCGCAGAGAAGGTTTATCCACATGGAATTCCCAACAGAGCCCAGCTGGAGCATCCCAAGGACCCTCACAAGGGACAGGAAGATTTGTCCCAGCCCAGGGTGGCCGTGGCACCTGGATTCCTCGGGAATCCAGGATGGATCACCTCAGCCACCAGTTCCCATCTGGATAACCCATCCCAGCCCCTTACAGGGAAGGAATTCCTTCCCCAGACCCCCCAAAATCCCGTCATCCCCTGCAGCCAAGAACCAGAACGGAGCCATTTTGGGTGTTTTATCCAAAATTTATTGGTGGGAAGCGGAGGGGGCTGCAGGGACTGGGCGGAATTCCCGTCTCTGTCGCATCCCGGCCGGCTCAGTGCTGCTTCCGCCGGAACGAGCAGCCTGGGAGAGGGGAACAAGCAGGAAAACCTGGGAATGCTGCAGGGTCTCTGTATCCGTTCACAAATGAGAATTCCAGGTCTCCCAACCCAAATTTTAGGGGAATTTCGCTGATGAGGGCTCCCAGAACAGATTCCAACCCCACCACCAGAATTCCAAAACCCTCCTGAGGGGGAATCCAGCCCCCCAAGATCCCAAAACCCCCCAAGATCCCCCAACCCCCCAAGATCCCAAAACCCCCCACTCCAAGGAGAAACCAGCCCCTCCCAGACTTCCAACTCCCTCCAGTGGGCTCCACAACCTCCCCACACCCCATCCAAGAATTTCCCCCCGGGATTCCCAGATCCCCCAAAGCCCTTGTTGGATGTCACATCCCCACGGAGCAGCAGCCCCGGGATCCCTCCACGCCCTCTCCCGGGATTCCCGAAGCCCTTTCGCGGGTCACCCACCCTCGGTGAGCCGGGCTTTGCCCCCCGTGGGCTGGCAGAGCACCGTGGAGCAGCCCACGCAGAGAACCACGGTCTGGGCATGGCTGAACACGGTGGTGATCTTGTAACAGCCTGCGGGGACAGCGAGGGGACGCCGGGGTCAGCGCGGGGACCCCGCCACAAGCGGAGGGACAACGGGACAAGGAAGGAAAACGCGTGAAGGGAAACGGAGGGAGGGCGCGGCGGGACACCCAGGAGATGCGGGGACATGGGGAAAACACGTGGAAGGAGCCCGGGATAGAGGAAGGGCAACGCCGGGACACGCGGAGGGACCCTGGAAAGCCCTCGGCGCCCACCGGGGCACTTGACGTCCATGAAGTACGAGTTGGGGCTCTGCACCAGCCGCTTCTTCTTGTGCTTGCGCTTCTCCTCCTCGGGAGACGGGTGCAACAGGTCCTTGGCGAGCTGCGGGGACACGGCGGGGACACGGCGATCGGTCAGTCCCGGACACAGCGCGATCGCTCCCGTTCCTCCACCACCCCCCCGCCTCGCCCGCTCCGTCCCCTCACGCCTCTGCCGCCATCTTGGGGCGCCCCCGTTCGCGCTCCTCGCCCTCAGCGCCCCGCGCGCCCCCGGCCCCGCCGCACCCCCCTGCGCCTTCCCCGCGCCCTCCCGCCCCTCGTCCGCCGCGCCGGGCTCGGTGCCGGGACGCCCGAGGGAGCGGGGGAGCCCGGGCAGGGTCGGGCCGCACTCACGGGCATGGCGGCGGCGGCGTGAGGGGCCGGAAAGGGACGGGCTCAGCCCCGCACCGCCATTTCCGCTGCGAGGCGGGCCCAGGGGCGGATGTGAGGCGGTGCCATCTTTGGACTGTGGGGATGCTGGCGCCATATTGGGAAGGTCGCTCGCTTAGCCACTTTTTGGGACTGTAGTTAAAGTTTTCGGCAGCTTGGGGAAGACCCCACTCATCGCCGCTATTTGGGTCGGTCGTTTGAGCTGTCGAAATTTAGGAAGGCGCCTCATTATCTGTAGGGTCGTTCCTGTTTCCACCATTTTGAGAAGGTCCCCATGTTGCCGCCATCCTGGGGGGATTCCGCTGAGCTTTCCGCCATTTTGAGAAGGTCGCTCGAACCGCCGCCATCTCGGGACGGTAGCGCCATTTTGGGAGTGTCACGCCGGACTCGTGACGTCATGGAAGCCCGGCTGTGATGTCATCAGGGCGTGGCGTCACGGCGGAGGGGCGGGGCCGAGGGCAGGCCCCGCCCGGGGGGGGCCGGGCCGGTCCCGGTGGCGGCGGGCGGTGGCGGGGGCCATGGCCAAGGCCTACGACCACCTCTTCAAGCTGCTGCTGATCGGGGACAGCGGCGTGGGAAAGACCTGCCTCGTCATCCGCTTCGCCGAGGACAACTTCAGCAGCACCTACATCTCCACCATCGGTGAGTGGGACACCGGGATCCCCCCCCGGGACCCTCCCCCGGGACCCCCCCCAACTGGGACCCACTGGGATTCACCGGGAATCCTCAACCCGGCACCCACCGGGATCCCCCAGTGGGATCCCCCCCAACCTGGGACCCCACCATGGGACCCTTCCCGGCTGGGAACCTCCGGGATTAACCGGGACCTCCCAACGGGACCCAGCGGGATCGTCCGGGACCCTCGCTGTGGGATTCCTCGACCGGGGTTGTCCGGGACCCCCTCTCTGGGATCGCCATCCTGGGACCCCTCCGGGATCCCCCCGCCGGGATTCACCGGGACTCTCCCTCTCTGAAATCCCCCGGGACCCCTCCCAGAGCCCTCCACCCCGGGCCCTCACCGGGACCCCCGCCCTGGGACCCACGGGGACCCCCATCCCGGGATTCACCGGGATTCCCATCCTGGGACTCAGCAGGACCGCCCCCATCCCTAAAATCCCCCGGGGCCCCTCACCCTGGGACCCCCACAATGGAAGTCACCAGATCCCCCCCGCTGGGATCCCACCGGTTCTTTTCGGGAACCTCCAGCCGGGAATGCTCCGGGATTCCCCCGCCAGAACCCCCCCGTCCCGGATTTTGCCCCCCCTCCCTTTTCCGGGGAGCCAGATGGTTACTGGGCGCCGGCACGTCGGCACTGGGAGCACTGGGAGCACTGGGAGGGGTCCGGTTCTTCTCCCCCCTCTCCCAGTGCCCCCCTCCCTTTTCCCCAGGGATCGACTTCAAGATCCGCACCGTGGATATCGATGGGAAGAAGATCAAGCTGCAGGTCTGGTGAGTTGAGGCCGAGGGGAGGGGGTCAGGGGGAGGGGTGGGAGACCCCCAAATTCCCCCCCAAAAATCCCCAAAACCGCCCCGTTTCCACAGGGACACGGCGGGACAGGAGCGCTTCAAAACCATCACCACGGCCTATTACCGCGGAGCCGTGGTACGGGGAGGGGGCTGCAGCCCGCGGGGGGGGTCCCTGAGGGCGAGGACCCCACCCCAAAACCGCGGGCAGGGGGGTCCAGGTCCCCCCGCTGACCCCCACAATCCCCCCAGGGCATCGTCCTGGTGTACGACATCACGGACGAGAAATCCTTCGAGAACATCCAGAACTGGATGAAAAGCATCAAGGAGGTGGGTGGGGAGGTTTCGGGGGGCCCGGGGTCGGCTCTCGAGGGTCCTGCCCGTGTTTCTCTCCCCGCTCCCCTCCCCAGAACGCCTCGGCCGGGGTCGAGCGTCTCCTCCTGGGCAACAAGTGCGACATGGAGGGGAGGCGGAAAGTGCAGAGGGACGCGGCCGAGAAGGTGGGTGGGGGCTCGGGGGGGAGCCTGGGGGGGCTCCGTGGGGCTGGGAGGGAACCGGGGTGCTGAGGGAGCCTGGGGGGGCCCGTGGGGCTGAGACTGGGGGGGATCTGTGGAGCAGGGGGGGATCTGGAGGAGTCTGGGGGCAGCTCTGGGGGTCCTGGGGGGCTCTGGGGGGGTCCGTGGGGCTGGGACTGTGGGGGTCCATGGGGCTTGTCTGTGGGTTTGGGGGGTCAGAGGGGGCTGGAGGGGCTCCGTGGGGATCACAGGGGGGTCGCGCTCCCTCAGCTGGCGAAGGAACACGGCATTCGCTTCTTCGAGACCAGCGCCAAGTCCAGCGAGAACGTGGAGGAGGTGAGGGGGGGTCGCGGGGCGGGGGGGACTGCACCCCCAGGTGTGTGTGGGGGTCCCCGGGCATTGTCCCCCCATCCTGAGCAGCCCCTGTCCCCCCCAGGCCTTCCGCACTCTGGCGAGGGACATCCTGCACAAATCCTTCCGGAAAGCCGTGAGTGGGGCCGGGATTGGAGGGGTGGGGGGCCAGGCGAGGGATCCCCCCCGCCCTGCGCCCCCCTGACCCCCCCCTCTCTCTTCGCAGCCCCCCGGCAGCAGCAGCAGGGCCCTGCTGGAGCCCGGCCCCCCAAGAAAGGCCGGCGGGAGATGCTCCTTGGGATAGGGGAGCGGAACCTCCCCGAGACCCCCGGGGCAGCGCAGGCGCCTCTCCGGAGGGATCTGGGGGGGAATTTGGGGGGGATTTGGGGCTGCCCCCCCTCTCTCCTTGTGCCATAAAGCCCCGCTGTGCCTTGTCCCGGCTCCGGAGTTTCTTTGAGGGGGGTTTGGAGGGGACGGAATGAGGTCGGGAGCGGGAGCGGGATTGGGATCGGAGTCAGGATCGGGACCGGGACCGGGATTGGGATCGGGATCGAGATCGGGATCGGGACCCGGACCGGGACCGGGACCGGGACCGGGACGAGCGGCGGCGGGGCCGCGCCCAAGCCACGCCCACAACGCCAAACCGGGATCGGTGCCGCACCCACCCGTGACCACGCCCACAGCGTGCCGGCACAGCCCCACCCCTAATTAACATAACCACGCCCCTTTGGTCCCCGCGGGCCACGCCCCTCTCTCCCATTGGCTCCCGGGCCCCCTCTCCCCTCCTGGCGCTTCCAACATGGCGGTGCCGCCTTCGCGGCGGGGCCGGGCCCGGTAGTTCCCGGTAGTTCCCGGAGGATCGCGGGCCTTCCTGGGCTTTTCCGGCGGATCCCGGCGCCCCGATGGGGCCCGGCGGCCTCACGGTGCTGCTGGCGGTGCTGAGCGCGGTGCCCGGCGGGCTGCGGTGAGCGGGGACCGGGGGAGACCGGGGGGTTGGAGGGGCGGGCCCGGTGCGGGGCCCTCACGGCAGCTCCTCTGTGCCCACAGCGCGGCGGCGGCGGCGGCGGCGGCGGCGAGCGAGGAGCGGCCGGGTGAGCAGCGCCGGCATTTGGGACTGTCCCGGGGCGCTCGGACCGGGATCGATCCCGGGCTTGGGGGGGCTCGGGACGGAGGGGCCTGTCCGGTAGCGGGGTCTCGGTCCGGTTCCCCTCTAACGCGATTCCCCCGCAGCGAGCCCCGCGGGGGCCACGCCGTGCTGGCGAGTGGAGCAGTTCGTGGTTGCCCAGGAGTGTACGCGGTGCTCCGGTTTCGAGATGGTGCGTGCGGGGCGCTGTGCGGGGCCCCGGGGCGGCGGGGGGGACCCCAAACCCCCTGACCCCGGCGGGGTCTCTCCCTGACCGACCCCTCCGTCCCCCCCGTTGGCAGAAGACGATCCCGGCCTGCGGCTCCACCGGCTTCATCGAGAAGATCAACTGCGCCTCGTCCCACCGGGATGAGTACAAGAGGTGGGATCGGGGCCGCGGATTCCCAGGGGATCGAGGCAGGAATTCCTGGGGGATCAGGGCTGGGAATTCCCGGGGATCGAGGCTGGGCATTCCCATGGGATCAGGGCAGGAATTTCTGGGGGATCGAGGCTGGTCATTCCCGGGGGATCGAGGCTGGGCATTCCCATGGGATTGGGGCAGGAATTCCCGGGGGATCGAGGCTGGGCATTCCCATGGGATTGGGGCAGGAATTCCCGGAGGATCGAGGCTGGTCATTCCCGGGGGATCGAGGCTGGGCATTCCCATGGGATTGGGGCAGGAATTCCCGGGGGATCGAGGCTGGGCATTCCCATGGGATCGGGGCAGGAATTCCCGGGGGATCAGGGCAGGAATTCCCGGGGATCGAGGCTGGTCATTCCCGGGGGATCGAGGCTGGGCATTCCCATGGGATCAGGGCAGGAATTCCTGGGGGATCAGGGCTGGTCATTCCCCTGGGTTTTGCTCCGCAGCTGCCGCTCGGCCGCGCTGGAGGCGCAGCGGTTCTGGCACTTCGTGGGTTCGGCTCTTGGCGTGGCGGCGGCGGCGGCGGCGCTCGTGGTGCTGCGGCAGCGCGTGCTGGACCGGCGGGCGCTGGAGAAGGTCCGCAAACAGATCGAGTCCATATAGCCAGAGGCTCCCGAGGGCTCGGAGCTGGGAATTCCGCTCGCCCAGAGCGGCGGGAGGAGAAGCAGCCTCTGCCTTGCTGCCCGGACTTGGAATCCTGCTGGGATTTGTCTTGGGAGAGCAGCCAGGGATCCCCCGGAGCGGGGTGTGGGATAAATCCTGGTCACTGCTCCCGGAGTGACGCTGTGTTCATCCCTTGGGGGGAATCCCCATCCCTCCCAGCAGCGGGATCTCTCTGGGATCGTCCTGGGCGTCCCCACTCCAGGAGAGGGATGTGGAATAAATCCCGGTCATCGTTGCTGGAGTGATGCTGTGTTTGTGTCCTGGGGGAATCCCTGTGTCCTCCAGCGCTGGGATCTACCCTGGGAGCATGCTGAGGGTCCCCAGGAACCCACCCCAGGAGCAGAATGTGGAATAAATCCTGATTAACGGCGCTGGAGCAGCACTGGAGTGTTTGTCCTTTGGAGGGTTCCCCCCCATTTTCCCGACCCCCCGACATTCCACGGGGTGCAAACACAGTGTGGATTTATTCTGGAACGTTCCCCCGTCCTGAGGTCTCCCAGTCACATCTCGTCCCCATGTCCCCGTGTCCCCACGTCCTTCCTGGAGGAGTTGGTCCCTGGATCCCAGTGTGGGGTGAGAATCCCATCCCCAGTCTCCACGCCGGATCCCGGCTCTGTCCCCGGCACCCACCCCGGGAGCGGGGATTCTCCGGCCGTCAGGATGTTCCTGGAGATCACTGCGGGAACAGGGAAGGGGACGGGCAGCGCTGGGGAGGGGGGGCTGTCCCCACCCCAATCCCGGCGCTCCCGATACCTCCGGTGGGTGCAGGGTTCTCCCGGCTGCCGCCCCGGCGGAACGGGCTGGAGCTGGGGAGCAGGATCAGCCCCAGCGACAGGAACAGGATCTGGGGGAGGAACGGGAGCCGTGAGCCCCGCGGTGGGGCCGGGGGGCCCGGGAGCGTCCCGGGAGGGTCCCAGAGGGGCCGTACCAGGACACAGGTGCCGGTCTGGGCGGGCTTGGTGGACGTTTCCTTGATCAGCGCCTGGAGCTGCCGCAGGAGAGACCTGTGGGGACGGGGTCAGCTCCGTGCCCCTCCCGGTGCCCCCGCTGCCCCATCCCGGAGCTCCCGGCCCTCACCCGTTGCTCTTCTCCAGCTCCTGGACCTTTTTCCGCAGCTCCTGGTTCAGTGCCGAGCACGCGGCCGCCCTGCCCGGGCAGGGACAGTGACGGTGACAGGGACAGTGACGGTGCCAGGGACACACCTGGGCACGTCGGGATAACGGGAACGCCGGCCTCACCTGCTCTCCAGCCCGTCCAGGTATTCCTTCTTCCTGCGCCGGCTGTCCTGCGCCGACTGCTTGTTCCGGATCTTCCTCCGCACCTTCTTCAGGAGCCGCTCCTCGGCCTGGGGCACGCAGGGGTCACTCCTGTCCCTCCCCCGGCCCCCCTGACCCCTCCCCGTGTCCCCAAACACACCTGGGTGAGGGGCAGGGCCCCGGGCAGCGTCACCCCCTCCTGCGCCAGCAGCCGCTTCTCCTCCTCCGTGAGCTGGAGCTGCGGGACAGGGATGGACTGGGGGGTCTGGGGATGGACTGGGGGGGTCTGGGGATGGACTGGGGGGGTCTGAGGATGAACTGGAGGGGTCTGGGGGTGAACTGGGAGGGTCTGGGGATGGACTGGGGGGTCTGGGGGTGAACTGGGGGGTCTGGGGATGGACTGGGGGGGTCTGGGGATGGACTGGGGGGTCTGGGGATGGACTGGGAGGTCTGGGGGTGAATTGGGGGTCTCTGGGTGTGAACCGGGAGGGTCTGGGGGTGATTTGGGAGGGTCTGGGGGTGAACTGAGGGGTGCAGGAACTCACCGTGGGCAGGGGCTCGGGGCTCGGGGCCAGCTCGATGCCGGGGAACAGCGAGGGGTACAGAGGTGTGCTGAGGTCACAAACCACCTCCAGCAGCACCGGCGGGGTCCCGGCGGGCCCGGGGGGCTCCGGGCTGGTGCCGAGGCCGCAGGCGATGTCGGGGTTCACCGTCAGCCCCAGCTCCTCGGCTCCGCTGCCCTGCGGGGATACCGGGGCCAGGGACACGTGACGGGGATCCCCGGGACGTCCCGGTGTCCCCGGGAGCGGGGGTCCTGCCCTCCGGCGACCCTCCCACCCGCACTCACATCATCCTGCGGGAGCGTCACGGTCTGGAAGCCCGGTACCGGCACCGGGAGCGAGGCGGGATCCGGGAAGAGCCCGTCCGGCTCCGGGAGCTCCGGTGCCTCCATGGGGGCTCCCTGGGGACCCCCCCCGGTTCCCGATGAATCCCCCGCGCCCTCTCCTCGGGGCCCCCCGGTCTCCACTACTGTCCCAGGTGGTGTCGCCGCCTCCGCCCGGTGCCGGCGCTGGGCACCAGGATCTCCGGGATCCCGGGGAATGCGGCCAAGTCCCGCCCCGTGCCGGGAAGGGCCGGGATCATCCCTCCCCCAGCGGGGCTCGGGGCTCCCTGCCGGGGCACCAGGGGCAGCGGGGGGGTGCGGGTGGGCAGGACCCCCGGAGGGTCTCTCGGGGGGACCGGGAACGGAACCGGGTCTGGGGCAGCTCCGCTGCGGCCGCCAGTGGCTCTGGACCGGAGCCGGTGCCCCCTTCACCCCCCGGTAACGGGGTCCGGGAGTGCAGGAACGGGGGGATCTTCCCGGTAACGGGGTCCGGGGGTGCAGGATCCTCCCGGTAACGGGGTCCAAGGAGCGGCACGGCGGGGACACGGAGGATTCCCCCGCCCCGCCCGGCCCGGCGGACACGTGCGCGCTCCCGGGGCCGCGGGGCCGCGCGGCCGCCGCTCGCTCCCCATTGGCTGCGGGGCACGTCAATCAGTGACGTTCCCGGGGATTCCGCGTCACTATTGGCCAGGATGGCGGCGTCGGCCCCGGCCCCCGGAGTTCCCGGGACGCGGTTGGGATGCGGCGATCGGTGAGTGCGGGGCGGCGGGGACACCGGGGACAGCGCGGGGACCCCGTCCTCGGCCCCCGCCCTCCGGCCCTGTCCTCGATCCCCGTTCCCGTCCTAGCCCCAGAAAAGCCGATCCCTGACTCCCAATCCCGGTCCCTGTTTCCCGATTCTCGGCTCTCGATCCCGGTTCCGTTCCTCGGTCCCGGTTCTTGATCGTGCTCCCGATACCGGACCTTGATTCCGGTCCCGGCGCAGGAAACCCGGTCCTTGTTCCCGCTCCCGGTCCTTGTTCCCACTCCCGGTCCTTGATCCCGATCCCGGTCTTTGATCCCACTCCCGGTCCGTGTTCCCACTCCCGGCTCCTTGATCCCGATCCCGGTCCTTGTTCCCGATTCCGGTCCTCGTTCCCACTCCCGGTCCTTGATCCCGGTCCCGGTCCGTGTTCCCACTCCCGGTCCTTGATCCCGATCCCGGTCCGTGTTCCCATTCCCGCTCCCGGTCCCTCCCCGCCGCCCTGTCCGTGTCCCGGGGGCCCCGGGCGGGGGGGGTTCAGCACCGGGTGAGTCACCGGGGCCGGGGGCGGCTCTGACCGGCCCGTGCCGTTCCAGCCCCGCTTCCCGGGGATGCGCAGCGCGGCTCGGAGCTTCCCCGGCGGCGGGCGCTGAGCTCCCGGAGCAGGATGGACACCGGGATCGGGGCCGCGCTGGCCTGGAGCCCCGGGGCCGCCTCGCAGCCCCCGCCCGGCCTGGGGGTGAAGTTGGGGTCGTTGGTGCTGCTGCTGCTGCTGCCCCTCGCCTGTGGCCTGGCACCCCTCTGGTGCTTCCGACAGCCCCCCGGTACCGGGGACAGGGGGTCTGGGGTCTCAGGGGTTCGGGAGATCCCGGGGAGAGGGTCATGGGGAGGCTGGGGGGGGCGTCTCAGGGATTTGGGGGTGTCTGAGGGGTTTTGGGGGATCGCTGAGGGGCTCGTGAAGTCGGGGGAGTCTGCAGAGTCTTAGGTAGTGGGGAGGTCATGGGGGATTCCAGGGGCTCAGGGAGTTTGGGGTCTCGGGGGTCCTGGAGAGTCTGGGGGTGTCCCAAGGGTCTGGAACGGGCTGGGACCAGGGCTGTCTCCACCTCGGGGCTGTCCTCAAGGGGTCTGTCAGGGTGCAGGGCTGAAGGGGAGGGGTCTCGTTGGGGTCTCAGCTCCCCCAATTTCCCCCCCAGACCCCCGCAGCCCCATGCTCAGCCTCGTGAGCTGCTTCTCTGGTGGTGTTTTCATGGGCACTTTCCTGCTCGACCTCCTCCCTGACTACCTGGGCAGCATCGCTGCGGCACTGGAGGGGCTGCGCATCACGGTGAGAGCCCTGGCACGCCACCGGGGGCCTGTCCCTGTCCCTGTCCCTGTCCCCACGGGTGTCCCTGTCCCCAGGATCGGGATCAGCAGCTCTGGGAAAGGGCTGGTGGGGAGGGGGTGGTGGAACAGGGACAGTGGGGATGGACAGTGCAGGGGGGACAGTAGGAATGGGGTGCTGGGGTGAGGACATTGAGGGGACAACAGAGAAGGGACAGCGGAGATAGGGACAGCAGGGTCACACTGGTGCCAGCGGAGCAGCCAGAACGGTGACAACATCCCCGGAGCCGCCGGGAGCCCCTTGTGTCCCGCATGACTCATGGAAAGAACCTCCCTCAGCCCACAGCTTCCCCTTCCCCACTGACCGCCGTCTCTCTTCCCGCAGCTCCAGTTCCCTCTGCCGGAGTTCATCCTGGCCATGGGATTCTTCCTGGTGCTGGTGCTGGAGCAGGTGACGCTGGCGCAGCGGGAGCTGGCGGAGCCGCCCGAGGAGTCGCGGGCGCTGCTGCCCAACGGTTCCATCCAAGCCGCGGCTCCCGGCGGCTCCGGGCTCTCGGTGGGCTCCCCGGTGCCGGTGCCCGGCGCTCCCGGGGCGCTGCGCGCCGGGGCGCTGGCGCTGGCGCTGGCGCTGCACGCGGTGCTGGAGGGGCTGGCGCTGGGGCTGCGCGAGGGCGACGCGGCCGCGCTGCGGGTGCTGCTGGCCCTGCTGCTGCACAAGGGCGCCGTGGCCTTCGGCCTCTCGCTGGAGCTGCTGCGGAGCCGCCTGCGCCCGCCGGCCGTGGCCTCGTGCCTCGTGCTCCTGGCCCTCATGTCGCCGCTGGGCGTCGGGGTGGGAGCGGCGCTGGCGGCGGGCGCGGGGCCGCGGCAGCGGCTGTGCCGGGCCGTGCTGGAAGGGTTGGCGGCCGGGACCTTCCTCTTCGTCACTTTCCTGGAGATTCTGCCCCAGGAGTTGGGGGTGCCCCAAAATCGCATCCCCAAGGTCATCCTGATCCTCGCCGGCTTCGCGTTGGTCAGCGCCATCCTCTTCGTCAAGGGATGAGGTCACGCAGGCCCGGGATCCGCTCCCCTGCCCTCGGAGAATCCCGTGGAATTCACGTAGCCCCTCCTGCAGCCTTTTTTCTCAAGTGCCAAAGTGCCTCTCTCATCTCCGTGCCTCAGTTTCCTTGTCTAAACTATGCTGTTCCTCGAGGGGAGACCGTGCCTGGCCTGGGATCCCCCGTTCTCGCTCCTGGACACGCTCGTGGAATTCATATCCCACCCTGCACCCCCTCTCCCGAAGTGCCAAAGTGCCTCTCTCAGCGCTGTGCCTCAGTTTCCCCATCTGCACAAGGGATTGGTGCTGTGACCCCCCCCCTCAGGAGCCCGGGAGGGGGTGAGTGTCCCCCCCCCAATAACCACAAGTGCCCTTACAGACTCCCCCGGATTTGGGGGTGTTGGATGAAGCAAATAAAGGACTGAACCCAAAAGTGCTGCTTTTGCCTGGGGAGGGCGGGACGCAATTTGGGGCGCGTGTCACAGTGTCCCCCGCCGCAGCCCCTCGGATATATGGGCCGGGGGAGTCTGGTTCCCCCTGATTTGGGGTGTGGGCGGTGTTTACTCTGTTCCCAGGCGTGGGGCGGGGGTGACCCTCTCAAAGCGCCCCCCTCTCAGGGCACTCAGGGCCCCTCCATCCTTGCTCCCCTCACGGCCTCGGACCGCGCCCCTTCCCCGCCCCGCGCTCTCTCGCCGAGCGGTGCTCTCCGGGACTTGCAGTCCCCACCTCCCATCACCGTACAGTATCTCGTAACCCGGCGCCTCCATTTCCCAGCACTCGCTGCGTAGCGCCCGCGCGCACCGCTGGGAGTTGCAGTCCATACACCGTGCACACCCTATCGCTGGCCCTGCCTGCTGAACTACAGATCCCGGCGTGCGGCGCGCAGCGGCGGCGGCGGAGCGGCGGAGCGGGGAAGATGGCGGCGGCGGGCGCGGGGGCCGGGCCCGGGCCCGGCGCGGGACCCTCGGCTGGGGCCGGTGCGTCCAACCCGCGCAAGTTCAGCGAGAAGATCGCACTGCAGAAGCAGCGGCAGGCGGAGGAGACCGCGGCCTTCGAGGAGGTCATGATGGAGATCTGCTCCACACGGGTGAGGACGGGCCGCCGCGCCGGATGCGCCGCGGGGCGCGGGGGGCCGGGGCGGAGGGGCCGTGAGGGGCTGGGGGGGACCGGGACTGAGCCGGGGGAATCGTGAGGGGCTGAGGGGGATCTTGAGGAGCTGGCGGGGGCCGTGATTTACGGGGTGGTGAGGGGACGGGGGAGCGATGGTGTGGGGGGGCCGGAGGGGTCGTGAGGGGATGCGGGGGGCCCGTGAAGAATTTGGGGAGGGGGCTAGAGGGGACTAGGGAGGCTGCGAAGATCTTGGGAGAGGAGTTTGAGGGGTCGAGAGGTGCTCCGAAGAATTTGGGTTGGGGTAGGAGGGTCCAAGTGGGCTCTGAAGGGTTTTTGGGGAGTGTTGGAGGGGGCTGTGAGGATTTTGGGGAGGGGGTTTAGAGGAGTCCGGGGGGGCTCCCGGTGGATCCCGGCGTGTCCCGCGTGCCGGCGCCGCTTCCAAGCGCAGCTCCCGGAATTGGGGTGGGAAAAGGATCCTCGATCCCTCGGATCCCACTCCGTGGCCCCTCCGCGGAGCTCCGGGCTCTGTCCCCGTCCCCGGAGACCCTCGGGATCCTTCCCGGATTTTTCTGCGGCATCCGGGCGGATGCTTCGTCCTGGGGGATGCTCAGGTTGAGCTTGGAGGGAGCCTGGGAAAGGCAGGGAACCCGGGAGCTGCTCCTGGGGTGGGGTTTGGGATAATTCCCGCTCGGGAATGGCCAGTGCTGGCCCCCAGGGCTGCTCCGAGGGATCTCGGGGGATCGACAAGGCCGGGAATGCTCCAGACGTGCTTTGCCAGGCGGGGAAAGCATCGGGGGGAGCTGGCCGGGAATCACCTCCCGAAACCTGTGGGAATTTCGTGTCCGTGGTCCTGGGGCTGGGTGGAATTTGGTCCTTCCCAGCAAAACTGCGGGGTGGGGGAGCGAGGATGCAGAGTGTGGAATCCGGGGAGACACGGAGAGGCTCTTCCAGGGGATGGGGGCAGCTCCGTCCGTGGGAAGATCCAGGGATATCCAGCAGAGCTTTAAAAACCGGGAATTTTTGGTTTGGAGAGCCCCGTGGCTCCCGGCTCTACGGGGATCCAGGATCTGGGATCCCCTCAGTGACAGGGACATCCTTGGAGAGTTTGGGGGTGGGCTGAAGCTTTCTGTCCCTTCCTGGGGAGTTTAGGAATGGGGTGGAGCATCCCCGGGGAGTTTGGGAATGGGCCGGATCCTCCGCCGTGCTTCCATCCCCAGGGATTTTGGGAATGGGCCGGAGCCTGGGCAGTGTTTGCAGAGCAAACAGCTGGTTAATGTGCAGCAGGGGCTGTCCTGATCCCTGCCTGCAATCACTCCTCTGGGAATTCATTCCCTGACCCCTCTCTGGGATGGTTCCTCTGGGAATTCCTTCCCTAATCCCTGCCTGGAGCTGCTTCCTCCGGGATCTGTTCCCCGCGTGTGGGACCCGCAGCCCCCCGAGCTTTGCTCCGTGGTTCCTGGAGTTTTTCCTGGCCGTTTCTGATCTGATTCCGGGCTCCTGCAGGGATCCTGGCTCGGAGCTCGGAGCACGATCCCAAGACCTTAAGCCCCAGCGCAGCTCTGGGCGCTAATCCCGCCAGCTGCTGCCTAAATCTCCCGGGTTTTGGGTTGTTTTCCTTGTTTTTCCCTCTGGATCTGTATTTCTACAGTTTTACGCTCAGGAATTTGGTGTTTCCCGTTTCTCAGCTGTTTTTTTGGGCTTCAGCTTCTCTTTCCCTGGGACTTCTCCAGGCGCTGAGGAGCAAACAGCTCTCGGCTCTGCTCAGGGACCCCCAGCTCAGAAGGGAAAGGGGATTTGCGTGGGTTGAGACCAGAGAAATGCTCCCCGCCTGTGGATTGGGAGCAGGGAAGCTTTTCCTCCCCGTGGGTTTGAGCAGGGGAGCTCTGCCCCCTTGGGCTGGGGGCATTGGGCCATCCCCCGGTGCTGGAGGGGTGCTGGGGGCCGTTCCCCTTCCCGGCAGTGCCGGATCCCTCCGGTGTTTTCCTGGGATCCCCTTATCTCCCGCTGCTCTTCGCTGCGGCTCCTTCCCCCGGCCTTGAGTCCGGCTGGAATCTCCGGGACGGCCTTGGCGAGGATGAGGCTCCTGCTGGAAAATCCCTCCGGATCCGTGGGGATGGGCTGGCCCCGGAGCCCGGCCGGGCCAGGGGGAACGCGGGGGCTGCCGGGCTCGGCCTCTGCTGCAGGAGCGTGGAGCAGGGATCCCCTCTGCGGGATCCTCGCCCATCCTGCTGCGGATGCGGGAAGGGGCCGGATCCAGCGCGTCCCCCCGGAGGGATGCTGCGTGGGCAGGGGAGCCCGGGCGTCCCACGGGGCGGTTTGAGCCTGACGTGTCCCCCCCGTGTCCCCCCCGTGTCCCCGCCGTGTCCCCCACAGCTGCAGGCGCAGAAGCTGCGGCTGGCCCACAGCCGGGGACCCTTCTACAGCGGCTCCCTGCCCAACGTCAACCAGATCGGCACCGGCGTCCCCGAATTCCAGGTGACTCCACGGGGGGATCGGTGGCCTGGCGGTGCCTGGGGTGGGGATGGGTGGGGACAAGGGGATGTTCCCAACTCCCGCCCCTGGGACTGGATGGTCCTGAATCCCGATCCCCTCTCCCCGCAGGGCCCGTCGCCGCTGGATTCCACGCGGAGCACGCGGCACCACGGGCTGGTGGAGCGCGTCCAGCGGGACGCGCGCCGGATGATGTCCCCCCTGCGCCGCTACGTCCGGCAGATATCCTTTGTCCCGTGTCCCCAGCGCCGTCCCGGCGCTCCCGCCCTTCCCGTGGGATCCCGGCTCTGCCTGTGATCCTTAACGTGTCCCCCTCACATCGACAGCTCTCCCTACGGACCCACGTACCTGTCGCCTCCGCCCGAGCCCAGCTGGAGGAGGTAATTCCGTGCTTTCCCTGGATCCCGGGGGCCCGTTCCCATCCCTGTCCCCGAGGTTTGGGAGTGGAAGAGGTTCGGCACAGGCGCCGTTCCTGGAACTGGGGTGGGGGAAGCTCCTGCCCGTCGGATTCCAGGATTGTCCCACAAAGTGGGGGCTTGAGGAGGAATTTCAGCCAGGAAGAGGGATCTGCATGAGGGGAATCCCCAGGGACAGGGGACAAATCCAAGCTCCAGCTCGGTCCCTGGAGTGTGTCTGTCCCCGTGTGGGGTGTGACAGCCACGTCCCTGTCCCCATCCCATGTCCCTGGCAGGGAATGGGGTCATGGATCGCTGAGGGCTCTCCTGCCTCCCCCATGGCTCCTTGTCCCCCAGCCCGTTGCCTCCCCTGATCCCACTTTCTCCCTTCACAGGACCATGCCCTGGAGCAATTTCCCCATGGAAAAAGGACATTTATTCCGGCTGCCCTCAGCTCTCAACAGGTACCGGATCGTTCGATTCCGTTTTCTCCGTGTCCCCGAGCCAGGCTCCAGCCCTTCCCCGGGAGGTGGCCCTGGGGATATCTGGAGGGGCCCTGGGACGCCCCTGGGGACGAGGTGGCCCCTGACTCCCCCTCGGGCCCCCCGCTGGAGGGGTCCCTGTCCTCCCCTGTGCCACAGCTGAACAATGTCCCTCTTTGTCACTCGCCCCAGCGGCCCTTTCCATGCCCTCCTCCGCCTTGGAAGAGCTCCTTGGGAACACCCGGGTGCCCCCAGCCCCTGAAGGCTCCCCAGGGGGGTCCCATTGTCCCCCCATGCTGGGGATTGTGGAGGAGGTGTGGGGGGCACAGGGAGAGGGACCCCCGTGGGGAGGGGGCACAGGAATGGCAAGGGGGGGGTCCGTCAGTGGGGTGGGGGGGCCAGGACCGAGCCCCGACCCCGGCGTCTCTCCCCGTTTCCAGGACGAATTCCGACTCGGCGCTGCACACGAGCGTGATGAACCCCGCGCCCCAGGACTCCTACCTGGGCCCCTCGCAGGCCGGGCCTCCCCCCGGCCGCCGCGCCGGTGAGCCCCCCCCTCACCCCCGAGGGGCTCTGGGGGGGTCCCCAGGGCAGCCCCCCTCCCCTTTGTGCTCCCCTGACCCTCCTGTTCCCCCACAGGTTTCCTGGACGGGGATTCGGACAGCAAAGGTGAGGCTGGCACCCGGCTGTGTCCCCAGCTCCTCTGTGATGTCCCCTTCCCTGTGTCCCCATCCTCCCTCTGACCCCCCTGTCCCCTCCCCAGTGTTTCTTTTCCAAGTGCCTCCCATCGAAGAGAACTTTGATGACAACAAGCACTCGCTGAAGCCCTGGGACACCAAGAAGGTGGGTGGGGATGTCCCCCCCCGTGTCCCCCCACCCCTTGTGGCCGGGCCTCGTGGCCTCATTCCCGTGCTTTGATCCCACAGCTCTCGTCCTCCTCGGCCCGGCCGCGCTCCTGCGAGGTCCCGGGAATCCAGTGAGTGCCGGGAGGGGCTGGGATGGGGAGGGGGATCCCAGGGAGGGGCTGGAGGTCGGGAAGGGGATGTTTGGAAGCAGGTGGGTACTGGGGAGGGGCTGCAGCTGGGGCAGGGGGACACTGGGGGACACTGGGGGACACTGGGCAGGGGCTGCTGCGGGAGGCAGCCCCGCTCCTGCCCTGATCCTATTTCTCTCCCCCTTTCCCCCAGCATATTCCCATCCCCGGATCAACCTGCCAACGTGCCCCTCATGCCCTCGGCCCTCAACACGGGGGGGTCCCTGCCCGACCTGACCACGCTGCACTTCCCGTCGCCCCTGCCCACCCCCCTGGACCCTGAGGAGGCTCCGTACCCGCCCCTGAGCGGGGGCAGCAGCACCTCCAACCTGGCCACCACCATGACCCACCTGGGCATCAGCGGCACCGGCGGCGTGGGGCTGGGCTACGACCCCCCAGGTGAGCCAGGACCCCTCCCCTGCACCGGGGGGGGCCCAGAGAGGGTCCCCAGGCTGTGGGGGAGCCTCCAGCGAAGGTGGGGACCCCCGGCCGGTGTGGGGGGACACAAAGATCCCCCCTCGGGTGGGGTCCTGGGGTGGCTGTGGCAGCAGTCGGCAGCTCTGGGAATCCCAGCGTGGGATGGAGCCTGGGCAGCCTGGGAGCAGGGTGGGGATGGATTTGGGGGTCCTGTGGGTGTGTTGGGGGGAGCCCAGCTCCCACCCTGTTGCTTTCCTACCCTGTGGGGTCCAATGGTGCTGTGGGTCCCGTGGGGGCCTGGGGGTCTCATTCCATGGGGTCTGATGACCTCAGGGGTCTTGCAGGGGTCAGGGAGGTGCCCAACTCCCGCTCCGGAGCCCCCTCATGCCGCTGTCCCCCTGTCCAGGGTGTGTGTCCGTCCCTGTGTCCGTCTCCATCGTTTTGGTCGCTCCGTCCCCCCTCCATCCCCCCGGGAGCCCCCCCCGGGCCGTCCCGGGGCTCGGGGCTGTGCCGGGGTAACGGTGCTCTCTGTTTTTGTCCCCACAGGACTCCCCTCACCTCTGCAGAGCTCCCTGAGTAACCCGTCCCTGCAGTCCTCCCTGAGCAATCCCAACCTCCAGGCCTCCCTGCGCAGCCCCTCGCTCCAGGCCTCCCTCAGCAACCCCTCGCTCCAATCCTCCCACAGCAGCTCCTCCATCCCTTCCTCCCTCTCCAACCAGTCCCTGCCTTCCTCCCTGTCCTCCTCGCTCTCCAACCCCTCGCTGCCCACGTCCCCCCGGAGCCAGCCCCTCCAGTCCTCCCCCAGCAACCCCAGCCTGCCCTCGGGGCTGGGGGGCTCCTTCGCGGCCACCTCGCCGCGCCGGCGGGTCCCGCTCAGCCCCCTGTCCCTGCCCGTGGCCGGCGACTGCAGACGGCAGCACCCCAAACAGTTCTCACCAACAATGTCACCCACATTGTCCTCCATCACCCAGGTACGCATCGTCCCCACGCTCCAGCGCCGCCGCCTCCTCTTCCTCGGCCTCTTCCTTTCCCTCCTTTCCCCTTCCTTCTCCTCCTCCTCCTCTCCTTCCTCCTCCTCTTCCCCTTCCTTCTTCTCCTCGTCCCCTTCCTTCTCCTCCTCCTCCTCTCTTTCCTCCTGCTCCTCTTCCAGTTCCTTCTTCTTCTCCTCCTTCTCCTTGTCCCCTTCCTCTTCCTCCTTCTCCACTTCCCCATCCTCCTCCTCCTCATCCTTACCACGTTGTCTTTTTCTTCCTTCTCTTCCCTATCCCTCCTCCTTCTCTTCCTCCTCTTCCCTATCCTCATCCTCCTTGTCCTCGTCTTGCCCCTCCTCTTTGTTCTCCTCCTCATCTTCATCCTCCTCCTCCTCCTTGTCCTCCTCCTCCTCCTCTTCCTTCTCCTCCTCCTCCTCGTTCTTGTCCTCTCCTTTCCCCTCCTCCCCTCCACTTCTCGTCTCGTTTCCATCCTCATCTCACCCACACCCCAGGGCCCCCCCCGAGCCCCCTGCCCCTCTCCCGTGCTCAGGGCCATTGGGGGGCACCCCCCGTGTCCCTTCCAGGCCGCCCCCTTCCCCTCCGAGGGGACCCCGGCCCGCCCTGGGCCCATCCGGGTGCAGCCGTGGCCGCGTTTTCGGGGCTCTCAGGGACGGCTCCGGCGCCGGGGGGGCTGGGGGAGCCCCCCCACCCTCGGGGGGGTGTCCGGCGCTGACCCCTCCCCGTGCCCGCTGTCTCCCCAGGGCGTCCCCCTGGACACCAGCAAGCTGCCGGCGGACCAGCGGCTGCCGCCGTACCCCTACGGACAGCCGGGAATGCTGCTGGGCTCGCAGCCCCCCCCGCGGGCCCCCGCGCCCCCCCCGCGCCCCTACAACCCCCCCTACGCCCCCGGCAGCGCCCTGGGGCAGCCCCTGGCACAGCCCCCCAGCGACTTCGGCCTGGGCAGCGTGAGTGGGGGACAGGGGACCCCCTGGGGGGACGGGGCACCCTCTGGGAAATGGGGACAGGGAACCCTCTGCGGGGACGGGGGACCCTCTGGGAAATGGGGACAGGGGACCCTCTGGGAAATGGGGACAGGGGACCCTCTGGGGGGACAGGGGATCCCTCTGGGAAATGAGGACAGGGAACTCTCTGGGGGGACGGGGGACCCTCTGGGAAATGGGGACAGGCACCCTCTGGGAAATGGGGACAGGGAACCCTCTGGGAAATGGGGACAGGGCACCCTCTGGGGGGACAGGGGACCCTCTGGGAAATGGGGATCCCTCTGGGAAATGGGGATGGGGATCCTTCTGGGGGAAATGGGGATGGGGAACCCTCTGGGAAATGGGGACAGGGAACTCTCTGGGAAATGGTGATCCCTCTGGGAAATGGGGACGGGGAACCCTCTGGGGAATGGGTACAGGGAACTCTCTGGGAAATGGGGATCCCTCTGGGGAATGGGGACGGAGATCCTTCTGGGGGAAATGGGGACGGGGAACCCTCTGGGATATAGGGATGGGGATCCCTCTGGGGAATGGGGATGGGGACCCCTCTGGGGGGAAATGGGGACATGGATCCCTCTGGGGAATGGGGATGGGGACCCTGCCTGGGGGATGTGGGACCCTCTGAGGTCACCAGAGGAGAGATGGGGACCTCGGTGTGGGGATGTCTCCTCATGTGTCCGTCCCCGCAGCTGGAGCAGTTCGGGATCGGGGAGAGCCCGCCCGGGAACAGCGGAGGGTTCCCCGAGGAGTTGGGGGCCCTGAGTTACCCCCCGAGCGAGGGGGGCTACGACCCCCCCGGCCTGAGCCGCCCAAACCTGAGCAACTGCAGCCGCCACGGCCCCATCCCCAACATCATTTTCACAGGTGGGGGCTCCGCGGGGAGCCGGGGGTCTCTGGGGTGGCACAGGGGGTCTGTGGGGTGGCACAGGAGGTCACAGAGGGCCTGTGGGGTGGCACAGGAGGTCACAGGGGGTCTGTGGGGTGGCGCAGGGGGTCTCTGGGGTGGCACAGGAGGTCACAGGGGGTCTCTGGGGTGGCACAGGGGGTCTGTGGGGGTCTGTGGTGTGGCACAGGGGGTCTCTGGGCTGGTACAGGGTGTCACAGAGGGTCTGGGGTGGCACAGGGGGTGTCTGGGCTGTCATAGGAGGTCACAGGGGGTCTGTGGGGTGTCACAGGAGGTCACAGAGGGTCTGTGGGGTGGCACAGGTGGGTGCCTGGGCTGGGGGCTCTGTGGGGTGGCACACGGGGGACGGGCTGGGGGCTGTTTGGGGGTTCCCGGGGTGTCACAGGGGGCGTTTGAGGAGGGGCTGGGGTCTCCTCAGATCACCCCGGTGCCGTGCTGACCCCCTCCCCACCCTTCCCCTCAGGCGATTCCCCCCCCGGGCTGTCGAAGGAGATCGCCACGGCGCTGGCGGGGGTCCCGGGCTTCGAGGTGGAGGGGGGGTCCCTGGGGGGGCTGGGGGGGCTGGAGGAGGAGCTGCGCATCGAGCCCCTGACGCTGGACGGGCTGAGCATGCTGAGCGACCCCTGCGCGCTGCTCACCGACCCCGCCGTCGAGGATTCCTTCCGCTCCGACCGCCTCCAGTGAGCCCGGGGGGGCCCCGGCCCCGCGCCCCCCCCCGCCGTCCCCGTCCCCCGGCCCCGCCGCCCGCTGCGCTCCCGCTGAAACGCCGGGAAAACTCTGGGAAAACGCCGGGAAAACGCCAGGAAAAGGCGGGCACGGGCTGCGATCCGGGCGCCCCAAACCCGGCTGGAGGGGGCCGCGAGCCTCCCCCGGGGTGGGGGTCCAACGCCGCGACCCCCCCAGTTCCCAGCTCCGGATCCCAGCGGTCGCTGTTCTCCCGGGAAAACCCTGGGAAAAGCGGGCAGGGGGCTGCGGCCGGGACCCTCCAAACTGTCGCTGTCAAGGGCTCCTTGTGCTCCATCTGAGGCTTGGGGAGGGGGTCCCCAGCACCCCGAGCCCCCCGGTTCTCAACCCCCACCGGGATCTGTTCTCCCTGGAAAACCCCCGGGAAAATTGCGGGGGGGGAAGGAGAGAGACAATCGAGGCACCCCTGTGCCCCCCCCCAAACCAAGCCTGGGGAGGGGGGTTCCACCCATGGCCCCCTCCCCTAATTCCCACCCCCAGACCCGACCAGGCACTGTTCTCCTGGGAAAATTGGGGAGGGGGGGCCCAGTCCAGGCGCCCCCAGACCCCCCCGGGGTGGCTGTACATAACCCCGTATGTAGGTAGAGACCCCCGGAGGGGGGGCGGGCGTGGGGGGGGCCGCTTCTGCCTTTACTTTTATCATTTTTCCGGCTAATCATCATGTTTAAGGAGAAATCCCGCTCCACTCCCCCCCCCAATATGTACCCCAAGCCCCCTCCCCAAATTACCCAGCTGCCGGGGACGTGTAGAAAGCACTTGTAACTTTGCCCCCTTCCCCCCCAAAATTGCCCCCCCGGGGGAGCACAGGGGGGGACCCGTCCGCGGGTGGGGGGCCCTGGGCCCCCCCCCGGAGGGAGCCAGAGTGATTTATTATTATTATTATTTTTTAAAATATATTCTATGTTAATTAAATCCCGCCCCCCCCGCTGGCGTGTGGTTGATTTTGGGGAGGGGGTTCAGCTGCTCCAGCCCCCCTCAGCCCTGCCAGGCCCTTAGAGCTGGGGTCACTTGGTGGGGAGGGAACAAAGGGGTCCCTTAATGGGGAGGGGGGAAAAGGGGTCCCGTTTTGGGGGGGGTCTCTGACTCAGGGTCTCGTTTTGGGGGGGGTCTCTGACTCGGGGTTGGGGGGGGGGGAATGGAGTCCTCCACATTCCTTGGGGGCTCCTTGAGTTTCCTGGGGAGGGTCGATGGGGTCTCTTGCGGATCCAGGCAGTTTCTGTGGGATCTGGGGGGGGGTCCTGGGGGAATTTCGGGGATCCTGAGGGGGGGGGGCGATGTGCCCTGGCGGGTACCGAGAGTCCTCCGGGCCGGCAGGGGGCGCTGTCGCGGGCGGGGGCCGGGCGGGCGCGCGGTCGCGGCCCAGCGGAGCCCAAAGACGCGGCCCCGGCCCGGCCCGGCCCGGCCCGCAGGTACCGGGGGGGGGGACCCCGGTGGAGGGGCCGGGCCGGGGGGTCCCGCGGGGCTGCGGGGGCTGCGGGGCCGGGTCTGAGGCCTGCGAGGCCGGGGGCTGGACCCGGGCCGCCTGCGGGGCCTGTGGCCGCCGGTGTGGGGGAGTCACCGGGGGGCACGCGGGGATGGGGACTCCGCCGGTGTCCCGCTCCCGGAGCGGACACGGGGACGGGGAACGCTCCGGAGGCGTCCCCCAGAGAGACACGGGGACAGAGAACCCACCGGGGGGGTCACCGGGGGGGGACACGGAGATGGGGGACCCTCCCAGGCCCTCCTCAGGAGGTGACCCCCAGGCTGGGGCTGTCACTGTCCCCAGGGGGGTTTGTCCCCCCGTGTGAGGGGCTGTCACCGCTCCCAGGGGGTTGCGACCCCTCGGTCCGGGGATGGGATGTGACCTCCACGGCCGGGGGTGCCCTCCCGAGCTCAGGGTGCCCCTGCAGGGCTGTCGGCGCTGGGGTCGGGGCCGTGTCGCCCCCCGGTGCGGCGGGGCCGGGGTGACGTGGGCGCTCGGGGCCTTGGCGCCCGCTTCCTTCCCCTTTCCTGCTCCCCCCGTTCTCCGGCTCCGGCGGCTCCAGGGGCTCCCCGTGGGCAAGCCGGGGGTGCTGGGGACGGGGAGAGGGGCTCGGGACACTGCGTGGGCTCTGGGGACGGCGGGGACTTTGGGGACGGGGCGCGCTGCTGGGGACCGAGGGCGCTGGGGACGAGGAGGGGGCACAGGAAAGGACCGGGTCCCCAAAGCAGGGGCGCAGCCCCCAGACCCGGGGAGGCTCGGGGTGGGGGTCCTTCCTCCGAGCGCTGTCGAGGGGACCTGCCCGTGCTGGGGAGGGGTGGCTGGAAGGTTTGTGGCGATCCCCGTGTCCCGCGGCGTGACCGGAAACCTCCTCCCTTCCCGTCCCCGGGGGCAGCGGCGGGGCCGGGGCCGGGCCGGGGGTGGTGGTGGTGGCGGCATCGCCCGTGTCCCCGCAGATGCTGTGACAACCATGTCGGACGAGAAGCCCCCGCAGCTCGTGGATTACTTCGTGGTGGCCGGGCTGGCGGAGGCGTCGCGGGCGCTGGAGGAGGAGCAGCAGCCGCGGCCGGCGAGGCCCGGGGAGCCCATCACGGACGTGGCCGTGATCATCCGCTCGCAGGGCGAGGAGGTGCCGCAGGGCTTCACCTGCATCGAGACCAGCACGTCGGGTCACCCCGTGGACCTCAACGCGGGGCTGCTCAACAACCCCCAGATGTTCCTGTGCTACAAACGCGGGCGGGACAAACCCCCCCTGATCGAGCTGGGGTGAGTTGTGTGGGGAGGACCCGAGTCCTGCGCTGCGCTGCTGCCCCAGGCTGCGGGCAGAGTTTGGGAAGCCGGGAAGGAGCCCGGAGGTGCCGGGTGACTCTTGGGGTTCCTCTCCCCCGCGCTCAGGGTGCACTACGAGGGCAAGGACCGCCCGAAGCCGGGCTACCACATCCTGGACACGACTCCCTACAGCCGCTCGGCCAACCTGGCCTCGGGCTCCCCGGGCCACCAGCGCACGTTCCTGACGTTCCGGCGCGCGGCCGAGCCCCCCGGCCACCACACGCTGGGGGTCACCGACATCTGCCTGGTGATGCCCAGCAAGGGCGAGAGCACGCCCCACACCTTCTGCCGCGTGGACAAGAACCTCAACACCAGCATGGTGGGTTTTGGGGGGGGGGGTCCTTCTCACCCTCCTGGGTGCTGGCTGGCCCCTGCTGACCCCCAAAATCCCGATCCCTCCCGGCAGTGGGGCCCCGCGCTGTACCTGTGCTACAAGATCGCCGTGGCCAAGGACAACACGTTGGTCTACGAGGCAGGTGGGCACCTCGGGCTGGGGGTAGCTTATGGTCATTTTTGTTTTTAGAAATATCTTCTGGGTTAATTAAGGTCCCCCAGCCGGTGTGGGGCTGATCTGGGGGAGGTGCAGGAGCCCTTGGGTCTCCTCAGAGGAGTTTGGGGAGCACGAGGCGGGGACCAGCACCGCTGTGGGGGGAACCTTGCCAGGCCTCTGGGACTGGAGCCGCTCACTGGGGAGGGGGGACTGTGGGGTCCCTTACTGGGAAGGGTGGCATCTCTTATTGGGGTGACAGTGGGGTCCCTTACTGGGAAGGGTGGCATCTCTTACTGAGGTGACAGTGGGGTCCCTTACTGGGAAGGGTGGCATCTCTTACTGGGGTGACAGTGGGGTCCCTTACTGGGAAGGGTGGCATCTCTTATTGGGGTGACAGTGGGATCTCTTACAGGGGATGGAGGGCAGTTGTGTTTCCTGTTGGGGGGAAGTTTTGGGAGGTGGAGTTTTGGAGGGGTTTTGTGCAGCTGTGAGCGCTCACCTGGCTGCCCCCTCCTCTTTGGGGTGGAGGAGATGCCGTGGGGGGCTGATCCTGTTGTCCATGTGTCCGTGTGTCCGTGCAGGGCTGCTGAGCCGCTACCCCGAGCAGGACAGTGAATCCTTCCCGCTGCCCGAGTCGGTGCCCGTGTTCTGCCTGCCCATGGGGGCCACCATCGAGAGCTGGCCCGTGGGCACCAAGTACCCCCTGCCCGTCTTCTCCACCTTCGTCCTCACCGGCGCCTCGGGGGACAAGGCACGGCGGGACAGGGGGCTCGGGGGGGCGTGGGATGGGGGTCCCCAGTGCCATGGGAGCGTCCGAAGGATTCAGCACCCACAGCCCCTGCGCTGAGGGACCGGGATTTCCAGTGCCAGGGGTTCCCGGGCTGTGGGACAGGAATCCCAGTGTCCAGGGGTTCCCAGGCTGTGGGACCGGGATCCCCAGTGCCAGGGGTTCCAGGCTGTGGGACCAGGATTCCCAGTGCTTTGGCCCAGGATCCCCAGTGCCAGGGGTTCCCAGCCCTTTTGGATGGGATCAGGATCCTCAGAGCCAGGGGATCCCAGGCCTCATGGGACCAGGATCCCCAGTGCCAGGGGTTCCAGGCTCTGGGATAGGGATCCCCGGTGCCAGGGGTTCCTGGGCTGTGGGACAGGGATTCTCAGCCCTCATGGGACCGGAATCCTTGGTGCCAGGGGTTCCCAGGGTATGGGACCAGGATCCCCAGTGCCAGGGGTTCCCAGGCTCTGGGATAGGGATCCCTGGTGCCAGGGGTTCCTGGACTGTGGGACTGGGATTCCCAGCACTGTGGGACCGGGATCCCGGTGCCAGGGGTTCCCAGGTTACGGGACCGGGATCCCGGTGCCCGGGCTGCCCTGACGGTCGTTCCCCTCAGGTGTACGGCGCCGCCATCCAGTTCCACGAGGCGTTCCCGCGGGAGCGGCTGTCGGAGGCGCAGGCGCTGCGCCTGGGGCTGCTCAGCGTGGTGGACCGGCGGCCGGTGCCCGGGCGCTCCCTGCACACCCGCAAGAGCATCTGCGTCCTGTCCCACTGGCCTTTCTTCGACGTCTTCCGCAAGTTCCTCATGTTCATCTACCGCTACTCCATCTCGGGCCCCCACGTGCTGCCCCTGGAGACGTGAGCGCGGAGAAGGGGGGGCGCCGGGAGGGGCGGGGGCCCCGCCGTGACCCCCGCCGCTGACGGGGCCGCTCCGCCCGCAGGCACATCTCCCACTTCATGCACAACGTGCCCTTCCCGTCCCCGCAGCGCCCGCGGATCCTGGTCCAGGTGAGTCGCCTTGAACCGCCCCCGAGCCTCCCCGCCTCGGCCCGGCGCGTCCCCCGCGTGCCCCCAGCGCGTCTCCGTGTCCCCGCAGATGTCCCCGTACGACAGCCTGCTGCTGTGCCGGCCCGTGTCCTCCCCGCTGCCGCTCAGGTAGGGCTGGGGGACGCCGGTGTGGGGCGGGGACGGCTGGGGAGGGGGCCGTGGGTGACGGGCTGGCGTCCCCGCACGCAGCGGGGCCAGTTTCCTGACGCTGCTGCAGAACCTGGGCCCCGACAACGCCGTGGCGCTGCTGGTGGCCGTCCTCACCGAGCAGAAGCTGCTCATCCACTCCCTGCGCCCCGACGTCCTGACCAGCGTGGGCGAAGCCCTGGTGGCGGTGAGTGACCGCAGGGGGCCGGGGATCCGCGTCCTGCCGCGCTGGGATCGCCGATCCCGTCGTGCCGGGGACGCGCCGTGGAGATCTGCATCCACGGGGGGATGTTGTGCTGACGATCCCGATCCCACGGGACCGCGAATCCCGGTCCCGTGGCGTCGGCGATCCCGGTCCCGCAGCTCTGGAGAGCCCGTCCCGCGGCGCTGGGAGCCCCCATCCCGCCTGCCGGGGGTCCCGCCGCGCTGACCGCCCTCGTCCTGTCCCCAGATGATCTTCCCCCTGCGCTGGCAGTGCCCCTACATCCCGCTGTGCCCGCTGGCGCTGGCTGACGTGCTGTGTGCCCCCGTGCCCTTCATTGTAGGCATCCACTCCAGCTACTTCGACCTCTACGAGCCTCCCCGCGACGTCATCTTCGTCGACCTGGACACCAACACCATTTTCCAGTGAGTGTCCCCGGGCCCGGGGGCGGGAGGGCAGTGCCGGGGTCCCGGGGGGGGTCCCGGGGGATCCCAGGGGGGTCCCGCCCTGCCCTCGTGCCTGTGCCCCCAGGAGCGAGGAGCGGAAGCTGCTGTCGCCCCGCGCTTTGCCCCGCCGGCCCTGCAAGGTGCTGCTGGCCTCGCTGCACAGCCTGTCCCAGCAGCTGGACGAGCGTGAGTGGGGGTCCTGGGGGCGTGCTGCGGGGTCCGGGCTGTCCTGGGGCGGGAGGGACTCGCTGGGATCAAAGGACACCCTGAAATCCCGCCCTGGGTTGGGAGCGTTTTCCAAGCAGGACCAGAGCTGTGGATTCATTCCCTCCTTCCCCGGGCATTGCTTCCCAACGGTTCCTTGGCCAACTGGAGCCACCCCCAGAGCTCTCCTGATCCCACTCCCGGGGCTCTCCCAGTCCCATCCCTGGAGCTCTCCTGATCCCACTCCTGGGGCTTTCCCAGTCCCATCCCTGGAGCTCTCCCGGTCCCACCCCCGGGACTCTCCCAGACCTGTTCCCAGAGCTCTCTCGGATCCATCCTTGGGGCTCTCCTGATCCCACCCCCAGGGCTTTCCCAGTCCCATCCCTGGAACTTTCCTGGTCCCATCCCTGGGGCTTTCCCAGTCCCACCCCCGGGGCTCTCCCGGTCCCATCCCTGGAGCTTTCCCAGTCCCACCCCCAGAGCTCTCCCAATCCCATCCCTGGAGCTCTCCTGATCCCACTCCCGGGGCTCTCCCAATCCCATCCCTGGAGCTCTCCTGATCCCACTCCCGGGGCTTTCCCAGTCCCATCCCTGGAGCTCTCCCGGTCCCACCCCCGGGACTCTCCCAGACCTGTTCCCAGAGCTCTCTCGGATCCATCCTTGGGGCTCTCCTGATCCCACCCCCAGGGCTTTCCCAGTCCCATCCCTGGAACTTTCCTGGTCCCATCCCTGGGGCTTTCCCAGTCCCACCCCCGGGGTTCTCCAGCCCCGGCACCGACGCCGTCCCGTCCGTGTCCCCGCAGTGCTGAGCGCTCCGGGCGAGGAGGAGCCTCCGGAGCTGGTGCTGAGCGACGCGGAGGCCGCGGGCGCGCGCCGGGCGCAGCTGGAGCTGGAGGCGCGGGCGGCTTTCCTGCGCTTCATGGCCTGCGCCCTGCGCGGGTACCGCTCCTTCCTGCGCCCCATCGCGCCCGCGCCCGCCCCGGCCGGCCGCGACGCCGGCAGCCTCTTCGCGCTGCAGGGTGCGTGGGGAGCGGGGAGGAGCGGGTTCTGTGAGCCTGGGAGTGGGTCCTGTGAGCCTGGGGATGGGTTCTGTGAGCCTGGGAGTGGGTTCTGTGAGCCTGGGGATGGGTTCTGTGAGCCTGGGAGTGGGTCCTGTGAGCCTGGGAGTTGGTTCTGTGAGCCTGGGAGTGGGTCCTGTGAGCCTGGGGATGGGTTCTGTGAGCCTGGGGATGGGTTCTGTGAGCCTGGGAGTGGGTTCTGTGAGCCTGGGAGTGGGTTCTGTGAGCCTGGGAGTGAGTTCTGTGAGCCTGGGAGTGGGTCCTGTGAGCCTGGGGATGGATCCTGTGAGCCTGGGGATGGGTTCTGTGAGCCTGGGAGTGGGTCCTGTGAGCCCGTGAGTGGGTTCTGTGAGCCTGGGGGTGGGTTCTGTGAGCCTGGGGATTGGTCCTGTGAGCCTGGGAGTGGGTCCTATGACCTGGTGGTGGGTCCTGTGCCATCCCAGCCGTTTGGTGTCATCGCAACTTATCCCCATCCTGTGCGTGCCATCCCCATCCCATCCCATCCCATTATCCCATCCCATCCCATCCCATCCCATCCCATCCCATCCCACCCCACTGATCCCACCCCACCCCGATGACGCTGTCCCCTGGTCCCGCCCCGTGCCCCTCAGGGTTCCTGCACTCCCGGGAGCGGGCGTACCAGCGCTTCTACGGGCAGCTGCTGCGCACGCAGCTCTTCACGCAGTTCATCGAGGACTGCTCCTTCGCCAGCGACCGCGAGCCCTGCCTCGAGTTCTTCGACACCTGCGTCGACAAGGTGTGACCCCGTGTGTCCCTTGTGTGTGAGTTCCTCACACCTGTGCCCACCAGCTGTGTCCCCATGTCCCCTCTGTGTGAATTGCTCACACCTGTGCCCACCAGGTGTGTCCCCATGTCCCCTCTGTGTGTGAGTCCCTCACACCTGTGCCCACCAGCTGTCCCCATGTCCCCTCTGTGTGTGAGTCCCTCACACCTGTGCCCACCAGCTGTCCCCATGTCCCCTCTGTGTGTGAGTTCCTCACACCTGTGCCCACCAGGTGTGTCCCCATGTCCCCTCTGTGTGTGAGTCCCTCACACCTGTGCCCACCAGCTGTCCCCGTGTCCCCTCTGTGTGTGAGTCCCTCACACCTGTGCCCACCAGCTGTCCCCATGTCCCCTCTGTGTGTGAGTCCCTCACACCTGTGCCCACCAGCTGTCCCCATGTCCCCTCTGTGTGTGAGTTCCTCACACCTGTGCCCACCAGGTGTGTCCCCATGTCCCCTCTGTGTGTGAGTCCCTCACACCTGTGCCCACCAGGTGTGTCCCTGTGCCCCCTCGGTGTATGAGTCCCTCACACCTGTGCCCACCAGCTGTCCCCATGTCCCCTCTGTGTGTGAGTCCCTCACACCTGTGCCCACCAGGTGTGTCCCTGTGCCCCCTCGGTGTATGAGTCCCTCACACCTGTGCCCACCAGCTGTCCCCGTGCCCACCCCGGGTGACCCCACCGCCCGTCCCCAGGTGCAGGTGGATCTGGAGAAGCCCGAGGACGCTCCCCTGATGGAGCTGGACGATCCCCGGGGCGGGGAGCACACGGTGTTCATCACCCCCCCGGAGCAGCCGGCGGGGCCGGACGGCACCGAGCCCCCCGCGCGCTACAGGTGAGACCCCCGGGCCCTCCCCCTGCGCGTCCCCCTCCCCAAACCCCCCCCTCACCTGTGCCCCCCCTCCCCAGGTATGACGGGTTCCCCACGCTGCGCCCGGAGCTGCTGGAACCCCCCCGGGACCCACTGGTGGCTCAGCTGTGCCAGGCCCGGAGCAGCGCCCCGAGCAGCCCCGCCCCTCGGCGCACCAAACAGGTGAGGGACGGCGTGGTTGGGACACCTGGACAGGTGCACAGGTGTGACAGCACCTGGCCCGGTGTCCCTGTGAGCTGTGACACCCAGAGAGGTGCACAGGTGTGACAGCACCTGGCTCAGTGTCCCCTTGAGCTGTGACACCCAGAGAGGTGCACAGGTGTGACAGCACCTGGCTCGGTGTCCCCGTGAGCTGTGACACCCAGAGAGGTGCACAGGTGTGACAGCACCTGGCTCAGTGTCCCCTTGAGCTGTGACACCCAGAGAGGTGCACAGGTGTGACAGCACCTGGCTTGGTGTCCCCTTGAGCTGTGACACCCAGACAGGTGCACAGGTTTGACAGCATGTGATTCAGTGTGCTCAGTGTCCCCGTGAGCTGTGACACCTGCACAGATGGCACAACAGCCATGCAGGTGTCCCCATGAGCTGTGACACCTGGACAGGTGCACAGATGGCACAACAGCCATGCAGGTGTCCCCCTGAGCTGTGACACCCGCCCAGGTGTCCCCCTGAGCCATGACACCCGCCCAGGTGCCCCCCTGTGCACGGCGCTGAGGGGCTCCACTGCCGTCCCCTGACCCTCGGCGTCCCCCCGGGTGTCCCCAGGAGATGAAGGTGGCCCAGCGCGTGGCCCAGAAGTCGTCGGCGGTGCCGGAGCTGTGGGCGCGGTGCCTGCTGGGCCACTGCTACGGCCTCTGGTTCCTCTACCTGCCCACGCACGTGCGCGCCGCCCCCGCCAAGCTGCGCGCGCTCCAGCTCGCCTACGACGTCCTGCGCAAGATGGAGCAGCACAAGGTGGTGCTGCCCGACGAGGTGCGTCGGGTCCCGGGCCTGGAGATCCTCCTGGGAAAAGGGCATCCGGGGTGGGGAGTGCTGGAGTCCCCGGAGGGGAGCGGCCGGTGCCCGGCGCGGCTCTCGGGGCAGGAGGGACAGTGAGGGGCTGGAGGAGCAGGAGGAGGGAGTGGAGAGGTCGTGGGGGAGCTGGGAAAGGGGCTCAGCCTCGGGGAAAGGGGTTCAGTCTGGGGAAAAGGGGGTTCAGCTTAGAGAAAAGGGGTTCAGCCTGGGGAAAAGGGGTTCAGTCTGGGGAAAAGGGGTTCAGTCTGGGGAAAGGGGCTCAGCCTCGGGGAAAAAGGGGTTCTGCTTGGAGAAAAGGGGACTCATCTTGGAGAAAAGGGGCTCAGCCTGGAGAAAAGGGGTTCAGCCTGGGGAAAAGGGGCTCAGCCTCGAGGAAAGGGGTTCAGTCTGGGGAAAAGGGGTTCAGTCTGGGGAAAAGGGGCTCAGCCTTGGGACAAGGGGACTCAGCTTGGAGAAAAGGGGCTCAGCCTGGAGAAAAGGGGCTCAGCCTGGAGAAAAGGGGCTCAGCCTGGGGAAAAGCGGGTTCAGCTTAGAGAAAAGGGGCCTCAGCTTGGAGAAAAGGGGGTTCAACTTGGAGAAAAGGAGCCTCTGGAGGAATTTGGGGCTCTGCACAACTCCCTGACAGGAGGGGACAGCCGGAGGGAGAGTCGGGCTGTGCTCCCAGGAACAGGGACAGGAGAGGGAACGGCCTCAGGCTGGGCCAGGAGAGGCTCAGGGTGGATATTCGGGAATATCCCTCCTGGAACGGGGCTTGGAGCGGCCGTCCCTGGAGGTGCCCGTTGGTCTGGGTGACCCGGCGGGGATCGGGCGTGGGTCGGGCTCCGTGACCCCGGGGCTCTTTCCCAGCTGGACGAGGGTGGGATTGCGCGCCGTGGGGCCCCGGGCTGACGTGCAGGCGCCCCGCCAGGTGTGCTACCGCATCCTGATGCAGCTCTGCGGGCAGTACGGCGAGCCCGTGCTGTCCGTGCGCGTCCTGCTCGAGATGAAGCGCGCCGGCATCGTCCCCAACACCGTCACCTACGGCTACTACAACAAGGTCACCCCCAGGCAGGAGAGAGGGAGGGGGTCCTGGGGGTGTCCCCAGACCACCCCTGACCCCTCCGTGTCCCCCCTGGCAGGCGGTGCTGGAGAGCAAGTGGCCGGCGGGGACGCAGGGCGGGCGGCTGCGCTGGGCCAAGCTCCGGAACGTGGTGCTGGGGGCGGCGCAGTTCCGGCAGCCGCTGCGGCAGCGGGAACGCCGGAGCGCCGCCGGAGACCCTCCGGGTGAGGGGCGAGGGGGGAGCGGGGCGGGGGGATTGTCCTCACCCAGCCCCCTCGCAGGTGATGGAGCCCCTCTGAGCACCTCGGGGGGTCTCGGGGAGACCCCAGACTCTGCTGTGTACCCTCCTGGCAGGGCCTGAACCCCCCCTGGGGTGGGGGGCGTTATGGGGGTCCTTGGGGGGCTCTGTTCCCTTATTGGCAGCTGCTGTACCCCCAGGATGGGGGCGATGGGGGGCGGCTCTCACTGACCCCACATTGTCCTGTCCCCATTTGTGGGGCCGCTCTCACTGACCCCACATTGTCCTTTCCCCATTTGTGGGTCTGTTCTCACTCACCCCACATTGTCCTTACCCATTTGTGGGTCCGTTCTCACTCACCCCACATTGTCCTGTCCCCATTTGTGGGTCCATTCTCATTCACCCCACTTTGTCCTGTCCCCATTTGTGGGTCCGTTCTCACTGACCCCACATTGTCTCTCCCCATTTGGGGGTCCGTTCTCACTCACCCCACATTGTCCTTTCCCCATTTGTGGGTCCGTTCTCACTCACCCCACATTGTCTCTCCCCATTTGTGGGTCCGTTCTCACTCACCCCACATTGTCCTGTCCCCATTTGGTGGTCTGTTCTCACTGACCCCACATTGTCCTGTCCCCATTTGTGGGTCCGTTCTCACTCACCCCACATTGTCCTGTCCCCATTTGTGGGTCCATTCTCATTCACCCCACATTGTGTCTCCCCATTTGGGGGTCCATTCTCACTCACCCCACATTGTCCTTTCCCCATTTGTGGGGCTGCTCTCACTGACCCCACATTGTCCTTACCCACTTGTGGGGGTCCGTTCTCACTGACCCTACATTGTCCTTTCCCATTTGTGGTCCGTTCTCACTCACCCCACATTGTCTCTCCCCATTTGTGGGTCCGTTCTCACTCACCCCACATTGTCCTTACCCATTTGTGGGTCCGTTCTCACTCACCCCACATTGTCCTTACCCATTTGTGGGTCCGTTCTCACTCACCCCACATTGTCTCTCCCCATTTGTGGGTCCGTTCTCACTCACCCCACATTGTCTCTCCCCATTTGTGGGTCCGTTCTCACTCACCCCACATTGTCTCTCCCCATTTGTGGGTCTGTTCTCACTCACCCCACATTGTCCCCCCCTCTCAGGTGCCCGGGCCGCCCCCGCCCCACGCCCCCCGCTGCAGCGCCAGACCACCTGGGCAGGTCGCAGCCTCCGGGACCCAACCCCGGCGCCGCGGCTGGTGAAGAGCGGCAGCCTCAGTTTCCCCGGCAGCTCCCGGAGCGAGGGGGGGGCCCGAGCCGGGCCGGGGTCGCCCCCCGCGCCCCCCGCGCCCCCCACCCCGCCGGCCCCCCCCGGCTCTGCCCACGGGAGCCTCTCGGACGTGGGCACGGACGAGAGCGGCGGGGACGAGGGCCCGGGCGGGGGTCCCGGGGGGGGTCCCGGGGGCGGGGTGACCCCGCGCCGGGGGTTGGCGGCCAAGCTGCAGCAGCTGCTGTCGCCCGGCAAGCGGCCGCCGCCGCCGCCGCCGCGCCCCGCCGAGCCCCCCCGGGAGCCCGGGACGCGCCGGGGCTCGGAGCAGAGGGACGCGGAGCCCCCGTGGCGCCGCAGCCCCGCAGCTGAGAGCCTGCTGAGACCCCGGGAGCGGCCCGAGTCCACGGCGTCGGAGGTACCGGGGCTGCGTGTCACTGTGTCGCTGTGTGTGTCACTGTGTGTCACTGTGTGTGTCACTGTGTGTGTCACTGTGTGTCACTGTGTGTGTCACTGTGTGTCACTGTGTGTCACTGTGTGTGTTAATGTGTCACTGTGTCACTGTGTGTGTCATGTCACTGTGTGTGTCACTGTGTGTGTCACTGTGTATCACTGTGTGTCACTGTGTGTCACTGTGTCACTGTGTGTGTGTCACTGTGTGTGTGTCACTGTGTGTGTCACTGTGTCACTGCGTGTCACTCTGTGTGTGTATCACCGTGTGTGTGTCACTGTGTGTGTCACTGTGTCACTGCGTGTCACTCTGTGTGTGTATCACCGTGTGTGTGTCACTGTGTGTGTCACCGTGTGTCACTGGGTGTGTCACTGTGTGTGTTAATGTGTCACTATGTCACTGTGTGTGTCATGTCACTGTGTGTGTCACTGTGTGTGTCACTGTGTGTGTATCACTGTGTGTCACTGTGTCACTGCGTGTTACTCTGTGTGTGTCACTGTGTCACTCTGTGTGTCACTCTGTGTTACTGTGTCACTGTGTGTCACTCTGTGTGTCACTGTGTCACTGTATGTGTCACTGTGTGTGTCACTGTGTGTTTCACGCTGTGTCACTGTGTCACTGTGTGTGTCACTGTGTGTGTGTCACTGTGTGTGTGTCACTGTGTGTGTCACTGTGTGTGTCACCATGTGTCACTGTGTGTGTGTGTCACTGTGTTACTGTGTGTGTCACTATGTGTGTTACTGTGTGTGTGTCACCGTGTCACTGTGTGTCCCGGTGTGTCCCGGTGTGTCCCCGTGTGTCCGTCTGTCCCCCCTGACCCCGTGTCCCCCCGCAGAGCTCCGTGTCGCTGGGCAGTGAGCTGGACCTGTCCGATGCCTCGGGGGGCAGCACCGGAGCCCCCAAACCCACGGAGCCCTGCATGGATGGGACAGCGGGGACAGAGCCCCCTGCCCTGGAGGTGACAGAGGGTGGGGCACAGGGGTGTGGGGACACAGGGGTGTGGGGACATAGGGGTGTGGGGGCACAGGGGTGTGGGGACTGAGCTCAGGTTCGGGGACTGAGCTCAGGTTTGAGGGCTCAGAACTCAGGTTCGGGGGCTCAGAGCTCAGGTTCGGGGGCTCAGAGCCCAGTCTGGGGGCTCAGTTCAGGTTTGAGGGCTCAGAGCCCAGTTTTGGGGGCTCAGAGCTCAGGTTCGGGGGCTCAGAGCCCAGTCTGGGGGCTCAGAGCGCAGTTTGGGGGCTCAGTTCAGGTTTCGGGGGGCAGAGCCCAGCTCAGGCCGCCGTGCCCGGTGCCCCCAGGTGCTGCTGTCCAGCTGCTCGCGCTGCCCGGGCTGCGCCGGGCTCGTGTTCGACGAGGAGCTCATGGCCGGCTGGACCTCGGACGACTCCAACCTCAACACCTCCTGCCCCTTCTGCTCCCGCTCCTTCGTGCCCTTCCTGAGCATCGAGATCCGCGACTTCCGACGGCCCCCCAGGTGGGACCCCCCGGAAACCCCCCCGGGACACCCCCAGACCTCCTCGGGGACCCCCATCCTCTGTGGGGTCACCCCAACGTCCGAGCGCCCTCCCGACGTCCCCAAGGTGTCCCCGACACCCCTCGCTGCTCCCCTCCGTTCCCCCCAATCCTTCCACACATCCTGTGGGGACCCCAGGCGTGTCCCCCAATTCCCGTGACCCCCCCGTGTGTCCCACAGCCCCCCCGGGGCCGGCCCGGTGCCCCCCTCCCCGCAGGGGCCGGTGCTCAGCGACCGCCGGCGCTGCCTCGAGCTGGACGAGAGCCCCGAGCTCTGCAACGGCTGCGCCGACACCCCGGTACCGGGGGGACACCGGCAGTGGGGCTGGGAATGGGGCTGGGAATGGGAATGGGGCTGGGGATGAGAGATTCACCTGGGAATGGGGCTGGGAATGGGGGATTCACCCTGGAATGGGGCTGGGATTGGGGCTGGGAATGGGAGATTCACCCAGGAGTGGGGCTGGGATTGGGGCTGGGAATAGGAGATTCACCCAGGAGTGGGGTTGGAATGGGGCTGGGATTGGGGCTGGGATCAGGGCTGGGAATGGGGCTGGGAATGGGGGATTCACCCAGGATTGGTGCTGGGAATGGGGGATTCACCCAGGACTGGGGCTGGAGGGATCCCTGCAGGGGTGGAAAATGGGGAGGGGTCCCTCATCCCTGTGATTTGGGGGGTTGGGAGAGTCCCACCTGGCATTTGTGGGCCGCTGCCGGTGCTTTGGTGCTTTGGGCTGGACAGGGCGTCCCTCACCGCCGCAGTTAAGGGGTGCCGATCGCGTTCCCCCCATCCCCAGCTCCCGGTGCATTACCGGGCTGGGCAGGGCGGTGTTTTCCCCCAGTTTTTCGGGGGTCTCAAGTGTTTCCCCCCCCCCCCAACCCCTCTCTCCGCAGCCCCCGGGGCGCTGTGAGCGCGTGGCCTTCGCCTACGTGAGCCCGCTGGTGCTGCGCAAGGAGCTGGAGAGCCTGGTGGAGAACGAGGGCGGGGAGCTGCTGGCACGGCCCGAGCTGGTGGACAGCCACCCCATCATCTACTGGAACCTGGTGTGGTACTTCCAGCGCCTGGCCCTGCCCAGCAACCTCCCCCTGCTGCTGCTGGGCTCCCAGCACGCCCCCCGCGACCCCCAGGTGGGTTTTTTTTTGGGGGGGTGTGTGGCCGTGAGGGGTCCCGGGGGTGACGATTCCTCACGTGCCGCCCCGTGCCGCAGCCCCCCGAGCCGTGGCGGGTGCGCGTGCGGCTGCTGTGGGATGTGCTGAGCCCCGAGCCCGAGAGCTGCCCGCCGCTGTACATCCTGTGGAGAGTGCACAGTGAGCGGGGATGGGGGATTGGGATATGGGACTGGGGATATGGGATTGGGGAATGGGGACGCTGTACATCCTGTGGAGAGTGCACAGTGAGCGGGGATGGGGGATTGGGATGTGGGATTGGGATGTGGGATGTGGGATTGGGATGTGGGACTGGGGATATGGGATGTGGGATTGGGGAATGGGGATGCTGTACATCCTGTGGAGAGTGCACAGAGAGCGGGGATGGGGGATTGGGATTGGGATATGGGGTGTGGGATTGGGATGTGGGATTGGGGAATGGGGACGCTGTACATCCTGTGGAGAGTGCACAGTGAGCGGGGATGGGGGACTGGGATTGGGATGTGGGATTGGGATGTGGGATGTGGGATTGGGATGTGGGACTGGGGATATGGGATTGGGGAATGGGGACGCTGTACATCCTGTGGAGAGTGCACAGTGAGCGGGGATGGGGGATTGGGATTGGGATGTGGGATTGGGATGTGGGATGTGGGATTGGGATGTGGGACTGGGGATATGGAATGTGGGATTGGGATATGGGGTACGGGATTGGGGAATGGGGACGCTGTACATCCTGTGGAGAGTGCACAGTGAGCGGGGATGGGGGATTGGGGATATGGGACTGGGGATATGGGATTGGGGATATGGGATTGGGGAATGGGGACGCTGTACATCCTGTGGAGAGTGCACAGTGAGCGGGGATGGGGGATTGGGGATATGGGATGTGGGATTGGGATATGGGGTACGGGATTGGGGAATGGGGACACTGTACATCCTGTGGAGAGTGCACAGTGAGCAGGGATGTGGGATTGGGATATGGGACTGGGGAGATGGGATTGGGGAATGGGGACGCTGTGCATCCTGTGGAGGCTGCACAGTGAGCGGGGATGTGGGATTGGGGATATGGGATGTGGGATTGGGATGTGGGGTACGGGATTGGGGAATGGGGACGGTGTACATCCTGTGAGCGGGGATGTGGGACTGGGGGATTGGGGTACGGGAATGGGGATTGGGGATGTGGGATTGGGGAATGGGGATGTGGGATTGGGATTGGAGTACGGGAATGGGGATGTGGGAATGGGGTATGGGGAATGGGAACGGGGATATGGGAATGGGAGATGTGGGAATGGGAGGCACAGGAGGATGGAAGGAGTAGGGGAATGGCCAAGAGCAAAGAGGGGGATCATGGACACCTCGGGGCCACCGGGGGTAAGATCCCTGGGGATTTGGGGACTCTGGGGTCACGCTTTGGGGTCCCCCAGGGAACACCCCTGGGGATTTGGGGACTCTGGGGTCACTCTGGGGTCACATTTTGGGGTCCCCCAGGTAACATCCCCCCACGGCTGCACCCCTGGGGACCCCCTCCCGCCCCGTTCTCGCTGCCGTTCCTCGAGGCCCTGCTGAGCCACGTGGGGCTCAACGAGGTCCACAAAGCCATCGGGCTCTTCCTGGAGACCCTCGCGGCGCCCGGAGCCCCCCGGACCCTGCACAGGTACAGACCCCCCCCCCCCAAAATCCCCCCCCAAATCCCCCCAAAATCCGCTGATGGCTCCTCCTCCAGGAGCATCTACCGGGAGCTGCTGTTCCTGACGCTGGCGGCGATGGGCCGGGAGCACACGGACATCGGTGAGGGGGGACACGAGGAGGGGGCTCAGGGGACTCCTGGGTGCTGCTGGGGGGCTCGGGAGGGGAACACGGGGGGTCCGGGGTGGGGGCACAGAGGGACACGGTGGGAACCGTGGCGGGGGGAACACGAGGGGAGCTCAGGGGTGGCACAGAGGGGTCCGGGTCACTCATGGGGGTACCCTGGGCGGGGGGTCTCAGGGGTTTTGGGCTGAGCCCGCTCTCGCCCCCCACAGCCGCCTTCGACCGCCGGTACCGCTCGGCGCTGGGGAAGCTCGGCGGCGCCCTGGGCAGGGACGAGCTGCGGCGGCGGCGGGCGCAGCCCCCCAGCGCCAAAGCCTCCGACTGCCGCCGAACCTTCGGGGCTCCCCCCGAGTGCTGAGCGGGGACCCCAACCCCCCCAAACCCGGGCCGGAGACCGGGACCCCCCCCCCAGAACGCCTCAAATGCTCCAGGGTGGGGCAGAAGGATTCCCCGGTGTTAGACCCCCGCCCTGGGGGAATGAGACCCCTCCCCAGCGTCCCCCAAAAGCGTGGCAGGGTCTCCCCGAGTGCTGGGGGAGGGTAGAGGTGGGGAAGGGACCCCCCGAATTTTGGGGAAGGGACCCCCACCACCCCAGGCCACCCTCGGTTGATGCAGGGAGCAGAAGGGACCCCCAGGACCCCCCTCAAATCCTCCAGGCTGGGGGGAGAAGGGACCCCCACCCCAGGCAACCCCCCAGGCTCACGACGGGTTTTATATGTCAGTGTTAATATATTTTTATTTATTTATTCAACCCCTCGCCCAGAGTGAGAGCGCGGGCAGGGCGGCTCTGGGTGTTTCCCCCTCCTCATTTCTAAGCCCCGTTTTCACCCCTGGGGGGGGGAAGTTGGGTTTGGCTTTTTTTCCCCCCCCTCAGGTGGTGCCAAGGCTCTGGGTTTGTCCCCTCACAATCTCCAGCCCTTCCGCGCCCCCCGGGGGGGTTTGGTGGCCATTGGGAGGGGGTTCGGGGCCGCCCCCTCCCCTTGCACTGTGCAATAGCAGCCCCCGCCCCAGGGGCCTGTAAATAAAAGCTGCTGCGGTATTTTCCTCGCTGCCTCCAGGGTGATTTTTTTGTTGGGTTTTTTTTTTTTTTTTTTTTTAGTGGGGAGGGTCTGGGGGGTGCGGAACCCCCCGGGGGTGGCGATGGGGGGGAGGTGAAGCCGCGTCCGCCATCTTGGGCCCTGGCACGGCCCGGGCGCTGCCCTCAGGCCGCCATCTTGGATCCTGGCACGGGCCATGAGGCCCCGCGGGCGCCGGGCCCTGCGCGCCGCCGCTCCGCCGCGCCTGGCGGCGTGGGGGGAGACTCTGCCCGGTGTCCCCGGAGCCGGGACCGTTCCCAGAGCCCCGCACCGGCGCCACGTGGGGCGGAACCGGGCCGGTATCGGGCCCGGGATCGGTACGGCGGCCGCGAGGAGCCAAAACTCCCTCCCGGGCCGGGGGAGAAGTCGCGCGCCGCCACCGCGCGCCGCCCGCGATACCCGGATGTTCAGACTCGGGGACCCATTAAAGGCGCCCCGCGGGGAAGCTCGGCGTGTTTCCATTGGCGCAGCGGGACATCAATAATCTCTGGGACAGCCAGTAAAAGGTGCCAGGCGGCCCAAGAGCGGATCGCCTCGATTCGACTGGTGAAAAAGGGTGCCCGTCTGGGCACCGAACCAATGGGCGTCGCGGCTGGGGTCGGGAGGCGGGGCGGGCGCGGCGGCGGCGGCGGCCAATCAGCGGCATTGTTTGTGGTGGTGCCGGTTGCGTTCGGCGGCGGCCGCGTCTGCTCCGCCCGCCCGGCCCGGGACCCCCGGGACCCCCCGGGACCCGCCGGGATCCGCCGGGATCCGCTGGGATCCGCCGGGAATCCACCGGGAGCCGCCGGGAACCCGCCGCGATCCCCCGCGCCCCCCGAGGCAGGTGAGGCCCGCGGGGGCGGCGGGGCCGGGCCCGGCGGGGGCGGGGCAGGGCCTGGTTGAGCGGGTGGGGGGGATTTGGGGGCGGCTGAGGGCGGATTTGGGGGGGGCTGAGGGCAGGAGGCAGAGCCCGCGGGGTTGCGGGCGATCTCGGCTGTGCCTTGGGGGCGCAGAGCTGGGATTTGGGGGGGCAGAGCCCGAGGGGTTGGGCGGCGGCGGAGCTCGGACTTGGGGGAGCAGAGCTCAGGGATTTGTGGGGGGTCCGATCCCAAGGATTTGGGGGAGCAGAGGCGCAAGGATCGTGGGGAAAGGAGCTCGGATTTTGGGGCGCAGATCTCAGAGGCTTGGGAGTGCAGAGCTCGGGGATTTTGGCGATGGGGGGGGGGACAGAGCTCAAATTTGGGGCACAGCCTGACGGGTTGGTGGGGGGCAGAGCTGAAGGAATTTGGGGATGGACAGAGCTCGGATTTTTGGGAGCAGAGCGCGAGAGGTTTTCAGGGATCAAAGCAGATGAATTTGGGGGAGCAAAGCACGGGGATTTTGGGGGGCAGAGCTCAGATTTGGGGGGTGTAGAGCTCAGATTTTGGGCGGCAGAGCTCAGGGATTTTGGGGAGCAGAGCTCAGATCTTGGGGAGCAAAGCACAGCGAATTTGGGGGAGCAGAGCTCGGTGATTTTGGGGGTCAGTCCCGGAGGTCTAGGGGAGCTCCGAGGAATCCCCCGGGAGAACGGGGGCGGCGCGGCGGTTCCCGGAGGGATTTAGGGGGGCGGACGCCGGGAACCCCTCGGATCGGCCCCCCACGAACCCCGCTTTGTTCCGTGCCGGGATTCGGGAGCGCCTCCCGATCCTTTCCCCGTTCCCTGCTGGAAGCGGCTCCCGGCCTCATCCAGGATTTCCGCCCCGCGGGATTCTCCCTCTTTTCCTGCTGTCCCCCCCTCACTTCCCCGGTGCTGCTTCCCCAGCTCAAAGCCAGCAGGGAAACTTTGCCATCCCCGGGAAAACGCGGAGCAGGAGCCTCCGGCGATGCCGGCTCCTTCCCCGTGGGCACTGCCCGCGCCCCTTCCCGGATTTTTGGGTGGGATCGGGATGAAAACGCCGCACTGGGGTGGGAGGGGAGGGCACGGACCCTTCCTCACCCGCATTTGGGAAGCTGGGGATCCTCTCCCACGAGGATTTCTCCTCGCAAGGATGAGGATTTCTGCTCCCCTAGGAGAATCCTTCCCCAGATTCCCAAAATTGAGGCGTTCGGGCGCTTTCCCCTCCCCTTGGAGCCTGGAGAAGGGATCTGTGATGGCGGGGGGAGGGGGTGGTTTGCCGGGAAGAGAGGAGGAGGAGGAGGAGATTTGGGAATCTGGGAGCAGGGAGGAAGAGCGGCGGTGCATGGATGCGCCAGGATCGATTTGGCTTTTCCAGAGCGTTTTTGATCCGGTTTTTTTTGGTTTTTTTAAATATCCATTTGATTTTCTGGAGCCTCCTCGGCCGCTGCCGGGCGGGAGGAGGAGGAGGAGGAGGAGGAGGAGGAAGGGGGAGCACGGGAATGGGAGCAGCCTCCTCCTGGCAGGAGTGTGGGAGGATTTGACTCCTGTTCCTCCGTGCTCCCGCGTGGGGGTTGGGGCGGGATCGCGCAGCCAGCCGCGGTTTTTCGGGAATTTTGGGGGGGTTTTAAGGATTGGAGGTGCAGGGAGACATCCCGGGATTTGGGACACCCGCGACGCTCCGGTTGCTGCCGGGGTGAAATGGAGGCGATGTATCCACAGGGATTCCCCCATCCCTGCCTCGCCAGCATCCTGCTGGAATCCGTCGCCTTCCCGCGGTGTCGGATCCGCTGGGATCCGTCCTTTGGGATCTCGGTGCCGATCCTCTGGGATCACCTTCCCCTGGCGCCTTTCCCGGGAGCATCCGTCCATCCTCCGGCGACCTCGGCTCCGCTCGGAGCATCCCGCCGGAGCGGGGCGCGTCCCCGCCTCCCCTCCGGTGTTCCAGGGACGGGGCGAGGTGGGAATACCTGCTCGGCCGGGTTTAGCCCACTTGGGATCGTCTCGGAAGCGCCTTCCCCTCCGATGTCCTATTCCAAGGGGATGCACCTCTTGGGAGAGGAATTCCCCGGACCCCTTCACTCGCCGGGCCGGGATCTGAGGAAAATCGATCCCTGAAGCTTTTTTCCCGATTATTCCCCAGTTCACTGGCGGTTTTCCGCGCTCGGCTCTTCTGTATCCAATGGCAAAACGCTCCTTGGTCCATCGGCGTTCCTGGTGGAAATTTGAGTTTGGGTTTTGCACAGATCTTGGAATTCTGCTCCGTAGTCCTGGGGAGCGCAGCCACGGATGGCTGGGATTGTGTCTGCCGTGGGTTTTGTTGGTGCTCTAGGCTCTTTTCCAGGTATTTTGGGATATTCCATATTTCATGGCATCTTGGGATGCTCCCAGTGCCAGCGCCTGGGACGGGACGCTTTGGGACGTGCAGGAATTCTGCAGGAATTTCTCCCCAATATCCCACCTGGATCTCCCCTTTCCCGGCTCAAAACCATTCCTGCTTTTTCCGCCGCTCCGTGTCCTTGTCCCAAGTCCCTCAGAACCCCTTTGGCCGCTGGAAGACGCTCCAAGGTTTCCTTGGATCTTCCCTTTTCCGGGGTGGGCAATCCCAGCTCTCCCATCCCGGCTCCTGAGTGAGGCTCTTCCTCCCACGGCGTGAGCAGCTCCTGATGCTCCTTCCAGCAGGACACAGGGAATGTTCAAGGATATCCCGGCCCGTTCCCGATAAGGATCCGCGGGAGCTGCCCTGTTGTGTCTGGGGCTCCTTCCGTGCCGCTCCCATCCCGCTGGGTTCGGGCTTTTGGGAATCTCGGTGCCGGCATCATCCCGATCCGTGGGAAGTGGGTCAGGAATTTTCCGATGAGCGCGGCGCTTCCCGGCGCTGGCGGATCCGGGATCAGCGGGACGGGCCGGGGGGAAGGGGATAACGCTTCCCGACGGATCCCACTCCGCCCCTCGGACGTGGGATCTTCTCCGGGCGTTTGGGATGGCGGTATCTGGGATATGCCTGAAATCCCTCCGGAGAGCGGCACCACCCTTTGGAATCCGGAGGGTGTCGGGAGCGGCGCTTCCAAGCCTAAAATTAGCCCCGACTCGGCACCGAGGAGGCCGGGTTTTATTTCCGTGGATCCTCATCCATCCCCGCTCCGTAGATTCCACTCGATGAGGCTTGAGCCTGGATTTCGGGGCTAAATCCTGAAATTGTCCCGTTTCGGGATCCGCGCCGGTTCCTTGGAGCCGGGTGTTGGGTTTGTGCGCGTTTTCCGTGCCCGCTGTGTTTTTCCAGATAAAATTTGGGCTTCGTTTTCGTGGAGTCTCAGGAGATGGATCCACGAATCCTGGTGGTTTTTTTGGGATGAGACTGAGCCACAGCTGCGTCTCCCTGTGGGAAGGGGCGGCTCCTCCTTGTCATCCATCCCGGGATCCGTTTTTTGGTTTCGTGAGTGGGAATTTCCCCAAAATCCACCTGAAATTCCCCAAGCTCCAGGACCGGATCTCCAGATGCAGTGGCTCCTCTGCGCTGCCCAGATCCCGGTTTTTAGGGATTTTCTGGTTTTTCCTGGATGGAAAACCTGCTCGGGCTCTTTCCCATGGGATCCACGGCCCCCAGGGAATTTCGAGCTCGACGCTCCAGGGATTCGTCCAGGTTGGATCCTCGGCTGAAGGAAATGTTGGGAATCTCGGCTGCTCCCAGTTTGCTCCCGGTTCCAACCCACCTCAGGGATGAGGAATGGAGGAGCTCCTCCCATATCCATAAGGAATTTCCCTGCTCCTCAAGCACATCCCAACATCCTCCCTGTGCGGAGTTCTGAGAGGGGAGGAGAATTCCAGGGAATTCCAGAACGATCCCGTGCTCCTCCTCGAGTAACTCCAAACTTGGTGGATTTTTATCCTTCGTTAAATCCCGGATTCCGATCAAATCTTGGAGCCGTGACAAATTCCAACACCTACTCCTGCGACGGGGGCATTCCCGTGGCTGCTGGGTTGTTCCTTGCGAGAATTCCCGCAGAGCAGCAGCGCCTCGGGATCCGTGGCCGGAGTCACCGGAGTTTGTTTGGAATGACGAATGGAAGAGGGGGAAGACGCCCACCCAGGCCTGGTTTTCCAAGGAGGAAGGTTGGAGCGGGAGATCCCGGAACGCGGCGTGGCGCCCGCCGGTTTTCACCTGGAAGCGCTGGATTTGGGAAGCGGGAGCTGCTGGATGCGCTTGGGAACGGCACCGCCGTCCGTCGGGATGGGAATCCTGTCCCGGCCCACGGTGGCGTCACCAGGGAGCGGATCCCGAATCCTGAGGGGATCCGGCAGAGCACCGGAGGGGTTTATCCCAGCTGGGATTGGCGTGAATCCGTAGGAACGGGATGGTGCTGGATTTCCCGTGGCCGTATCCCGGCGTTGAGTTCCCTCTGGATTCCCGTTGGATGGGCACAGCTGGGGAAGAATCTTCCCTTTCCCTGCTTAATCATCCTCCAGTTTTCCCAGAATCTCTTCCCCAGCCCTGGAGCCGGATCGGGATGGCGCTGACGCCGGGAAGGAGGAGGGAGTTGGATCCGGGAATCCTCTGCCGTGGGGGGATCACGCCAGAAAATCCCGGGATCCTTTGGATTTGGGATAAAAGGAGCTCAGACACCTCCTCAAAGGCCTTTTCAGCCTGGAAGAAGAAGCTCCCAGGGAATGGATCCATAGGGGGAAAAAAACCCCAAATCCAATTAATTTTGGCGCTTCCTTTGCCCGTCCTGGCCGGGAAGATCCATTGGAAAGGTCGGAGCAGCGGGACGGGAGGGATCAACCTCCCCCAGTGCGCTGGGAAGGATTTCATCCCTTCCCCAATCCCCGTCCAGCAGAAAACAGGGATGGAAAGGAAGCGAGGGAGGGCGGAAACAGCCTGGAATGGTCCCGAAAAACCAGGGAACGGAGAAATAAAGGAATCTGCTGCTCTCCTGTGCCCTCTGCGTTTTCCATGGACGCAGCCTGGAATAAATCGTCCCAGCGCCCATCCCACCCCCTCATTAGCTGATAAATCCATGGAAACGAGCGTGCAATTAAAGCTAATTAATCCTTTCCCCCTTCGGAAACTGAATTGTTCCATTTTATCCAATAAAGGCAAACTGGGGTTTCCAGTGCTGGAATGCTACGGAATTCCCAGACTCCCACACCTCAGGGGTGGAATAAAGCCGTGGATGTTGGGGATTACGGGATTATCGGGGCCGTTTGGGGGAATCCGACATCCAAACCCTGTCCAGCCTGGCCTTGGGCACTTCCAGGGATGGGGCAGCCTCAGATTCCCGGGATAACCTGTGCCAGGGCCTCGCCACCCTCGCAGGGAACCAGGAATCCCAGATATCCAGTCTCAGTCTCCCGTGTTTTAGTTTGAAATCATGTTCTCCATCCCTGGGATTCTCCATCCCTGGGATTCTCCATCCCTGGATTCTCCATCTCCTGGGGTTATCCATTCCTGGATTCTCCATCTCCTGGGGTTATCCATCCCTGGGATACTCCATCCCTGTGATTCTCCATCTCCCAAGTTTCCCATCCCTGTGATTCTCCGTCACCGTGATTCTCCATTTCCTGGGATTCTCTGTCTCCCAGGTTTCCCATCCCTGGATTCTCCATCCCTGGATTCTCCATCATCTCCCAAGTTTCCCGTCCCTGGATTCTCCATCTCCTGGGGTTCTCCATCCCTGGATTCTCCCAGTGGTGAACGCTCCAAGCACTCGTTAATTCCTTAACAAGGCTCCAAACCCGTCCCCATCCTCTTCCCGCTGTTCCCTCCTCAGCCGTGGGGACCCGGAGTGGGAATCGGGTTTGGAATTGGGCCGGGAGGTTCGGGAGAGCCAGAATCCCTCTGGATCCTCCTCCAGGGCCAGGGTGGCTCCTCCCAGCCCATCCCATCCCGGCCGGGGCTTCTCCAGGGAATGTTCCCGGGGAATCCTCGGCACCCGCTCCCTCCCTTGGCTGGGACCCTTCGGCGGCGTCCTCCGGCGCCTTCCCGCCGTGCCGGTGCCGGGAATTTGGCGTCTCCATCGACGTCCCGGTGTCTTCCTGGCGGATCCCTCGGCATCTCCTCGGGCATCTCCATCCGCATCCCCAGGCGGTTCCATGGATCCCTGGGCGCTTCCATGGGATCCTGCAGCACATCCCCTGGATCCCCAGGATCATTCCCTGGATCCCTCAGCTCATTCCATGGATCCCTGGGCAGTTCCATGGGATCCCTGGGTTCGTTCCATGGATCCCTGGGCAGTTCCATGGGATCCCTCAGCACATCCCCTGGATCCCTGGGCAGTTCCCTGGGATCCCTGGGTTCATTCCATGGATCCCTGGGCAGTTCCCTGGGATCCCTGGGTTCATTCCATGGATCCCTGGGCAGTTCCATGGGATCCCTCGGCACATCCCCTGGATCCCTGGGTTCATTCCATGGATCCCTCAGCAGATTCCCAGGATCTCTCAGCAGTTCCATGGGATCCCTCAGCACATTCCTGTGATCCCTGGGTTCGTTCCACGGAATCCCTGGGCTGATTCCCTGGGCACATTCCCGGGATCTCTCGACACATTCCCGGGATCTCTTGGCACATTCCCGGGATCTCTCAATACATTCCCGGGATCTCTCGACACATTCCCAGGATCTCTCGGCACATTCCCAGGATCTCTCAGCACGTTCCCGGGATCCCTCAGCACGTTCCCGGGCTCTCTCACCATCCCTCTCCAGCACAGCCGTGCCTTGGGCTGAGCGATCCCGAGGCCGGATCCAACCTCGGGCCTCGTGGGGTTTTTTTAGGGGGGCTATTTTTTTTTATTTGGGGAATGTGAGGGGCAGATCCCGGCGGCAGCTTCGCGGCCCCGACCCTCCCTTTATTTTATTTTTTTTTTGGGAGGGAAACAGTTAAAATTCCAGGGGAGGGAAGGAGCTTCCATGAATGAAGACAAAGTTTGGCGGAGGGCCAGGAGCGGGGGGTTGGCGGGGGTGGGAGCGGGGAGGGGACGGCCGAAATCCCAGGGAAAAAAAATAAATTAAAAAATTAAACCACCCCCCCCCCCACCCCCCAAAAAAAAAAAAAAAAAAAATCCAGATCCAATTCCATGTCGGGAAGCGCCAAAACCGGTCACAACCGGTTTTTTTTTTTTTTTTTTTTTTTTTTCCCTTTTCCCCCTTTAATTTTTTTTTTTTATTTTTTTTCATCCCAGATTTTTTTTTTTTTTTTTAAATTCCCTTTTTTTTTGGGTTTTTTTTTTTTCCCCCTTCTCTTTTTCCCTGCCCCGCGAGGCATCATGGGAAGGAGTCAGCATCCCCCCTTTTCTTTTGTTTAATAAAACAGAACGCGCATGATTGGCAGGGAAGGGCCCGCTCCCGGCGCGGCTCCGGCTCCGGCGGCGGCTGCGGCTCCTCGGGCGATGGAGCCCGGGGTTCTCCCCGCTCCCGGCCTCCTCCTTCCCCTTCCCCTGCGCCTCCCGGGCCCCCCCGCGCCCTTCCCTCGTTTTTTCGGCGACTCCGGCCGCTGTTGTACCTGTAAGTACCCGTGAGGTGGTTGGGAATCGGGACAGGACAAAAGGGGTTTATTTTTTTTTTAAAAGAGGCTTTTCCGCCTTTTTTTTTCTTAAATTATTATTTTTATTATTTTATTTATTTTTTTTCCTTTTTTTTTTTCCGCCGGCGGAGCGGGGGATGTCTCGAGGGAACGTTTTAAAGGAGCGCTCGGTGCTGGGATTTGCCGCGATTCTCCCTTCCCTCTTCCCCACTTTTCCCCCCCCCGCCTTAATCCCTGCTCCCACCATCGCTATTCCGCCGGAACGCTCCCGTCCCACCCTTCCCCGGGTGACAAAAAAAACCCCGCCGGGAATAACGGTGCCCGGGATGGATGTCACCCCGCCCCGCCCCGCTCTCGATCCCATTAATCGATCGGGTCGTTAATTAGCCATCGACGGCCCGGCCGGAGCACAAAGGCAGCGCCCGCAGTCGAGGAAATCGGGAAGCGTTATATAAGGAAGCTTGGGAAGTCTGCGTCATCCCGGATGGGGAGGGGGCCGGGCGCTCCCTCCCCCCGCACCCCGCACCTTCCATCCCGTCGGGTTTTGTTGGATTCGGTTTTCCCGGAGCTGGCTTTCCCCGGAACGAGCCGTCCCAGCCGGATCTCCTGGAATTATCTCTCTTTTCAGACTTTGTGTGGAGTTTTTCGGGGTCTTTTCCTCCCCCCCTGCCACCACCTCCCATTTCACCTTCTGGAATTCCCTCTCTGCTCCCGCTTCCCAAAAATCCTGGGGCGGGACGAGGTGTGAGGCCCCTGGCGCCGGGCACGGCACCGGCGTTCCCCGCTCCCGAGAAACCGAGTTGGACAAGAGCACAAACTTAGGAGGGAAGGGAAGCGCTTTTTGGGAGGGAGGATTGTCCTCCTTTTCCTGGCTTTTCCTGCTTCCCATCGTTCGTTTTGTGCTTGACCCGGAGCTGCAGCATCTGGGGGCTGGTGATGGCGATCCAGAATCCGGGAGATCCGGGGTCGGGGAGGGATCCGGG